>NC_041400.2:66871009-66888509 GCF_900747795.2 Erpetoichthys calabaricus | reverse complement strand
CTGCTGATACCAGTAGTAGCTATGAAGATTAATATATGCCATTAATTTTAACGGTACTATCTAAAGGAACTTTAGAAATTACAGTTGCAGTAAATAATAACAAAAAATGATGCATGGCAAAGGCTTTTAAAAGTTATAGCACAAGAAAAATTGGTAAATTCTGGATTGTGCTTTTAGTGGTAGCAGCCTAAATTAATGTATAGTGTGGTGGTATTATTTCTGTCTGTTGAAGCTTGCAATTGCTATCTTTTAGTTTACAATGCCAGAGAAAATCAATTACCCTTCAAAGGGAATTTGAAATCCAAGACAGCAGTCATTAGAATATAAAGGAAAAAGTTACAACACCAAATGAGCATTTGCTGAATGTTGCATAATGGAGTTTTGGAATGGTAAGAAAGCCAACATCCAATATCCTAAACTTATAGTGTGTAGTGTAGATAAGAGTTTTAGAGCACTGAAGCAAAATAGCTGAATTACATCATTTTAGGTCAGCAACAGGGTAATAACCCAGTAAATTAGACTGTTGATTCAATCAGCCTAATTGATATTCTTTGGCAGCTTTTCAGTGTTCTCCCTCTGCTGCCATTCCATATGAAGATCAGTGTAACTGTGCCAGGACATTTTCTGCAAGAGTTGTATTAGGTGCAGTTCACTAGGAGATGATACACTAAAAAGGTTAAATATCTCGTGTGGTGAGACAATAGAGTAAACAATGCTCATAAAGGTTTGGGTGACCTTCCCCATATAGTGTGAGATGATCCAAGTAGACAATTCAGACTGTTTAAAACCGAATGAGACACAATGGGCAAATGAAGGCAGGAAATGATGGAACTTTATACAGACTTGGCCGGAAGTGAATACAGAGGAAATTAGGATGGAGATGATGTTCGAACCAGAAATCGGAAGTGACATCATCGGGATGGGACGGAAGGTAAACAATCATTGCGGAAGTTAGTTGATCGTATGGAGATGTTCTTCTGGAGGTTTCGAAAGATACAGACTTTATTCTTCCATTTTTCTGCTGGATGAGAGAGAGAGAGAGAGAGAGGTTAGTACTTCGTTCCAAGCCCGCCTTTCTTGTTCTATCGTGCTTCGTTGAGCCTGTCGGCTGCCCCCTAATTGCGCGTGCATGACACTTGGTATACTTGAAAGGTCTACAGGAAGAGCTGAGGAATGTTGCTACAGAAAGAAATCTGGTTTACTTTGTTCAGTTAGTTAGGACAATTAAACTCTGCTTCTACTGGTGTAGAAAAGGATGAAATTGTATTGTCATAGCAAAAACTATAATAACCAAGTAGGGTGACTGGGGAAAGAAAACAAATATTGCATGTTGTGGCACATGGGAATTTCCAAAAAAATAAAAATATGGAGTATTATGTATTTATAAAAAAATCAGAACACATTTTGGAAGATATGGGAAATGCCAGAGGTTAAATGTGATTATTTCTATCATTGTAAGTTTCAAAAAGTATGAAATGCGTTAATAATCTTCATAGTAATTAACAGAATGGCTGCACACTTTTGGAAAAATGTAATAACCCAAATTGAGCAGCTCTGACCTTGTATGATGGAGGGAGTAATGCCTGCTTTTGAAGATAAATGTGTTTTATAATAAAAGAGAATAGTCAAAACAAAAGGAAAAAAAGCCTTTTCTGGCAAATGCATCTGCAGTCATGGAAGTGGGATAAAGAGAAGTAATTTAATAAAAAGATAAAATGAAGTTTTGTTGGCTTAAAGAACATATGCACACTTTCTGCAAAATCATGTATAAAGCCTTCCATCCATTTGGTACATGGACCTAAAAATATGCAGCCTGCCCTGATGTGCAGCTGAGAATAAATGAGTTTCCAGTCTATTCCTCCTCTACATTTCACACAACCTCACACCAGGCCAGTTTAGAGTCAAACTAACATCGTGCTGTTGGACTGTGGGAGAAAGTCAAAGTCAGAGTCCCAAAGGAAACATACACAATACAGAAAGTACATCAGCCAGAAATTAAACTGAGGTCAAAATAGAAGGTTAAGTTGATTTAATATTCTGAATATTAAAAAAACTGAAAGAAATACTCAGATTATTTTTCATACACTTACTATTAAATGTTTAAATTTTGGTAAATTTTATTTTAAATCCATCAGCTCTGCAATTCATCTGATGCATACACTGTCTAGTGATATTACAAGTGATTTCTGTAATAGCTCATACCAAGTTTGGTATGCTAACTTTTAAAAGGCCACCAAATATATTTTCAATTCATTTAAGCACTAATTTATTTTTAAATAATTGCTTCAGTTTACGAAAAGAGCTATAGTATAGTTATATGTGGATAAGAAATAATAAGTATGTTAATTACAATTGTAAACTATTGGTCATGGAACCTTCAGAATAATTTTCTTTATCATATATTATCTTTTATCCATTTTTCTAAATATGTTCTTCTTAGTTTGTATTTATTGAATGAAAACTAAGTGAATAAGCTATGGAAGATCAAGCAATATTCATATTTCATACTCATGTGACATTTCAATTAAATGATTTCAGAAAAGTTGTTGTGACCCAACAGGAGTTCCTGGAATTGTTTGCTTATTGCAGCGAAATAAACCAAATTAGTTACGCAGAGAAATATTTTCCTAGGGATGATCAAAAAATGCAGCTAGAAACACACAACTTCATCATGGGAAATACTGTGCTACAGTATTTTATTATTGCTGCTTAATTGCACCAGTGACTTGAATGTGCTTCTCACCACAGCCACCGTCTGTTTGTAGTTTGCGTGATCTCTGTTATGTTTTTTGTGGAGGTTTTCGAAGAATACTCCGGATTCCTCCTCCTTCTTCTAAAAGATGTGCCAGTTTAAGTGCACACCTTTATATTTTCCTGGTTGTGCGATTTTTGTTGGCTTGCATAAATGCCCTGTGATTGACTGGTGTTCCTATCTGGGCTAGTTCCTGTCATCTGCATAGTGTTTCCAGAATAATCTAGGGTTAACCACAAATCTCTATTGCATTAAAATGGTCAAGAAAGCTGAACGAACAACTAGTGATGATATGTTTTATCATGCCCTTTGGACAGGTATTGCACTGAACTTCTGAGCTTGTTCCATCCATCCATCCATTCATCCATCCATCCATCCATCCATCCATTGTGGCAAGCGGCTGGGGATGGCACCCAGCTGGGATGCCCAGAAGGACCGGAGGAGGGATTACACCTCCTCCAGCTCGCGAGGGGGCGACCGCCCTGGTGGCTTTGGGGACCACGGGAACTGAGCTTGGAAGCTCAACCCTATAGGGGATCGTGGTCATTGCCAGGGGGCACCCCGATGCCTGGAAAGCCCTGGTCCACAGCACTTTCGCCACTACCGGAAGTGCTGGGGGGAAGACAACCAGGGACACCTGAAGTGCTTCCGGGTGCGCAGCCGGTACTTCCGCCACACTGGGGAGTGCTGGCGGAAGATTATTGGGAAGCACCTGGAGCACATCTGGGTGATTATAAAAGGGGCCGCCTCCCTCTGTTCGATGGCTGGAGTCGGGAGAGGAGACGGACAGAGCTTGGTGGAGAGGAGTGGAGGCGGTGAAGAAGGCATTTGGAAAGGCCTGGACTTTGGGGGAGTTTTGGGGTTGTGTGCTTCACTGTATATAGTATTTATAAATAAAGCGTGTGTTGGGTGACTTATAATGATGTCTGCCTGTCTGTGTCCGGGCTGCTTTCCACCCCATCTTCTTAACCTGCTTGTCCAAGGCAGGGCTGTGGGTCAGCTGGAGCTTATCCTAGCATCCTTTGGGTGCACGGTACCAGTCTATCGAAGGATGAATACACACACTCTAATGCCAAATTTGCATTGATAATTCACCTAGCCTGCATCTCTTTGGACTGTGGAAGCAACTCAGAAAACTTGGAGAAAACCCATGTGGATATCAACCCTGGTGTCCTTACTATGAGGCAGCAGCACCGCCACTGTGCTGCCCAATACAGTGCTTTGTGTTCCGTAATGTTAAGACAATTAAAGTCAACACCACTACTTCAATGCATCTTATCTTAGCTGTGCCCAGATCATATAAATGTTTTTTTTTTAATTTCCTTTATCTACTAAGAACATAATAATTTTTGTATATTTATGAAAATTAGTAACCTCTCCAGGAGATCATTAGCTCATTGAGGACTACTGAGTGCTCTGGGTTGCAGTGACACAGGAGGTCACTAGAAGGTGCTTTAATTTTGCTCCCTTAAAGAAAACCAGCTACATCTGACCTCCCAGATAGGCTTCAAAGAAGACAAATAGACATTAGGAGTGGGAGTGAAGGTCCAGAGGTTAGAAGTTTTTATTTTGTTTTTTTTTTGTACTATGTATGAGACTTCCTTGTGTATCTGAAAATAAATGGACCAATTTGGATATTCATATTCATGACTCTGGACAGTATTTTACGAGATTCTTCTACATTCATAATACATAATTTATGTGTTAAATCCTGCATTTATTGCTATTTTAGCTTTCTTGAAATGCTGGGGTGCATTAGTCAAAGTAGTTCATTTAGTCTTTTTATTAGTTTTTCCACCTCATTTATTATGACTGTATCCCCATTTAAAGAGCAACCGTGTGACATGGTGTTTCTTAGCAACAGACTAAAATAGAACTGGGAACTTTAGTTTGTAGGCAAAAGTGTATTGCATTCATTTCAATGATTGCTTTTATTATTTTAAAGATGTTCCTACTGAATCAAATACTGTTTAGTGAATTATTTAATAAAGTAAATTGGTTTATTTAAAAAGTAATACTGGGCATATGAAAATATTTGTACAATTACAAAATGTAATCTAACTAAATATAGAACAAAATCCAAAAAAGTAATGTGCAGCTTGTTGCTTTTTATCTGTATAATGAGGCACTGGTTGAATTGGAGGAGCTTTTTCACTCCCTTTTAGCATTGTGGATTTTTTTATGTTTAGGGATTAGATTGTCAAAAATCATTTACTTTTTTGCATAGACAATCCGAAAAAAAAAATCTGTTGGTGTCAGATTTGGACTACATTGAGTAGAAGCTACTGCTTTAATTTTTTGAAATAAGGGTGCATTCTGGCTTCAGTTAGGCATACAATGTGAATGCCACCTCAAAAATAAAAATCAAGGATCACTGCATTAGTTACATTCCTTGAGAAAGATGAGAAAAATGTCAACGCTGCATAACTCATATTTTTCTATGTACTTAACACAGAACATATTTATCAATACCTGATATGATAGATCAGACATCTCTTTATTTATTCTTAATAATTTTCCTACATTCAAAATAAATGCGAATGTAAAATTAACTTGCATATATAATGAAAACACTACCCAGTCTTTAAAGACTGTTTTCAAGTTCTGTGTTTATTAGGAGAGGATACATGGTTTTAATCTTGGGAGATGTTCATCCCATTATGTAGATGATGCATTATTTTCAGTTCAATTTAGTTTATTTTTGTATAGCAGCCTTCACTGATTGCAGGAGCAGAGCACTGTGACAAATGATGCAAATACAATCTTTACAAATGACATAATTCGTATGCATAAAGACACAGACTAATTTAACAGGCAGGAAAACAAAAAAGTTCAAAACTGATTAACATAAAGAGAGCCCAGCAATATTGTCCATTAAGTGCAGGGTGAGCCAAAATGAAGCACCACATTTCTCAAGGTCATTGTGTGAGGTAGAGGCAGCCGAGTGGGTTGGGGTGGAGTTTCTTTGATAGGTAATCCCTTGTAGTTTTCAGTCGGCAACATGCCTTGGTCAGGTGCGCACCGTGTTTTTGCTGTTGAAGCGTTCTTCAAAAACAATAAATCCATCATCACTATGCAAAACGCCTTCTGAACGCACTTCAGCATTCCTTCTAACGGTGAAATCCCAAATCAGAAAACAGCTTCAGTGGGTGGCTAAATTTAGATAGACGGGAACAACATTGAACAGAAAATGTTCAGGCCGTCCTCAGACTGTACGAACACCTGAAAAAATCCAAGATGTAAGGGCATCAGTTTTGCAGTCTCCTTGATGTTCAGCGTGCAAACATGCTTCTGACTTAGGCATTTCCAGTACGTCTTTGAGCAGGATTTTGCATGAGAACCTTAATTTCCATCCACACAAAATTATGGTAGTGCAGGAAGTCGCTGACAGAGACTGGGAGAGCCGTAGTGAGTTGTGTGTAAACCTTCTTCAAACCATTCATCGAGATGCCATCATCATGTGCAGCGACGAGGCACATTTCCATTTGAATGGTTGCGTAAATAAGCAAAGCATTCGCTACTGGGCTGAAACCAACCCTCGTGAACTTCATCAGAGACCCCTGCACAGTGAGTGTGCTACAATTTGGTGTGCCATTGCAGAACTCTGCATTGTAGGCCCTTACTTTTTTTGGGGGGGGGGCAATAGTCACCATCACTTCATAATGTTACATTGAAATGCAAGAGAACTTTTTGTGGCCCAACTGGAAGAAATGGATGTGGTAGATGCCTGGTGTCAACAGGATGGAGCAACAGCTCATACGGCACGGAGATTCATGTAAGTTTTGCAGGCGATGTTGGGTGGCCTTCACATTCTCTTGATCTCGCCCTTTGTGATTTCTTCTTGTGGGGCTATCTCAAGTTGAAGGTATACGCACACTGACCTCAAAACCTTGAAGACTTCAAAGACGCTATCTGACACGAAATCGCCACAGTTCCCCTTGAAATGGCCAAACACTTCGTCTCGAAGAGTGTATCACTGATGATGGCCACCATCTTGATGACATCATTTTTAAAACACAGTGAAAAAAATCTATTTTGTATACCCTTTCTGGTGTCATAATGAAATTTATATTATTGTGTAGCGTTTTTGTAGAATAAACGTTTGAAATGTGATACTTCTTTTTTATTCACCCTGTAGTTGTTGAACTATTTCCAATTGACAACAGAGGAGAGGAAAACAAATACTTTAGTCATCAACATCCCAGAAGAAAATAAAACTCTAAGGGATTCATGGTCAGTTATAACGGTTAAGGTTAAAGACAGAGTCTGACATAGTTACAATCCGGGAGACCTAGACCAACTGGCTGTCCTTCCTCTGCTCGGCATTCTACAGTAGAGTCTATGCTGGGCCATCTAATCTGACAACAGAATCTTTCCATTTGTTGATTGCAATGCTCCCTGCATCTCAGATGCCTTTCCATAGGGAGAAATTCAGTTTGGGCATAGAACAGGCTCAATGGGCCACATCAGGATACTATGAAGAGAAACAGAGCAGAAGAGGGTTAATAACAGTCCATAATTATTATATTGCAAATATTTTTTATAAACCGAACTAACAAACCAAAGATGAAGTATGCACAGCTGATCAGCTCTAATCAGGGTATGCTAGTCTAAAATGGTTAGTTTTCAGCTTGGACTGACAAGAAATGCCCCTTTAGATTTAGTGTTTATAAGCAGGCAAATCGTTCCGCAGCTTTGGGAACCCATAGGTAAAACTTCAACCTTGTTATTTTATTAATACTAGAACAACCACACATTTTTTAGTACTATAACTGTCAAGGCTACGCCAAGTGATGTCTGAATCCATTTATTTTTACTATTTCACTATATTATTAGCTCTGCATTCTGATAATCCATCCCTACTACCCTACCCCCCCAAAAGAAATAGATAGCCTAATGCAGCTTGAGTGAATGTAAAAATAAGTCTGTTTTTGGCACAAAGCATATTTTGTTTGCATATGTTTTTCACTTTAAATGTTAGCCTAGGTTCTCAATTAAAACAAAAACTGCAATGTTGGCCATTGGTCAGAATGCTGCTTCCATGTTTTTTTGTGAGAAGCTAAACACATACGGTATTTCAATTTGCTTGCCACATAAAATAATATATGAAGTAGAAACTATTTTGTATGGTAATACATATATACCCCAACCACACACTACAGCCAGTTTAGGATAGCCAATTCACCTAACCTGGAAGTGTTTGGGAGGAAAACACAGGAAGAACATCCAAACTCCATGCGGGGAGGACCCAGGATGCAAACCCTGGTCTCCTTACAGTGCAGCAGCAGTGCTACCACTGTGCCGCCATGCTGCCTTATTTTAAGTCAGAATGATGTTTTTCTATATACAGTACATTTTAAAATTACAGAATTACGATTTCCAAGATTATATAGGTATATTGCAAACATCATAAAAGTCTGAGCATAATGCTGTCCACATCTGCTATCATTTTTGCAGTCTATGTGGCTTGCACACCAAAAATGAGTGCACTGTATTTACTTTTTGTTTTGTTTTGTTGTTGTGTGCGTTCTCTAACTACAGGGCTTTCCTACTTTCTGCTTTTACATTTTATCACTGTCAGTCTCCTTGACCATCTTTTGTGTCCTTTCACACAATGGGGTTGCAGCACTCGACTTATTTTGTTAATAGTTCAGTACAGAGCAGGCTTATCTTTTGGGCAAGTAGCTTATATGTCATGCAAAATAAAAATATCGTTGGTGGTGACTTTACTTTCATTGACCGTGTGAGGCTCATGAGTCACATCATTAGTCTCAGTTTTAATCTGGCAATCAAGTGTGGTCTTTCTCCAAACAGGAAATAGTATGTAGTATATATATTTGTTACTTATATCATCAGCTATTCAAAATTTGATTTAAGACTGATTGCTGGGTTGCTCACAGCCTTGGCATCTTCGATAGTGATGAAACAAAGGATGGAGAAGTGCAACGAGAACACAGTAATGTTGAAAACAGTGGCAGGAGAGGATTTGTCGAGGTTAAAAGGATATGCAAGTGCAGTCAGCTGTGAGTTAGAGGAGAGAGACATCAATTCACACCTGGGTATCAGCCCTCAATGCCATTGCTTGTGACAGTAATAAACTGAGAAAAGCATCATAAATCACATTTTCTGAATAGTATTTTAGAGTTGCAACAACATTGGCATTTGAAGTGTAGCAATATAGGAAAGTCAAGGAATAGCAGGAATGTTACATGCACACCGATCACAGGTCTGCAAAATTAAAATCATAAATTGTTTTACAAATAGTTATGTTTATATTCACTCATGAATACAATAAAAAAATAATTATAATGTTTTCATCACATGACATATAATAGCAAAATTGAAAAGAAATTTAATTAAAATGGAAAAAATTGCATTGTTTACTGTACATAATCAGTGTTTGTCAGCTTCTTAGTTTTTCGATCCAAATCTTTGGTGGCTCGTTGTTTGTACTCTTTTCTGACACATCCAACAGTTGTTCACCATCATACTGGCATACAAGCACCCATATCCTGATGAAATATTTCATCTTGCTTTTCATTCACTGCTTCAGGATTATCAGGGAAAAATTCCAAATGTGAATTCAAAACAACAAAAACAACATTTATTTATATAGCACATTTTCATACGGATAATGTAGCTCAAAGTTCCTTACAAAATAAAATAAAAGGAAGTTAATATAAAACATAAACAAGATTAGGCAATAATGTTATATAGCATGTAACAAAGAAAAACATAACATCGAGGCTAGGAAGACCGGAAAAACAAACAAAAAAAATAACTCAGGCTGGAGAAAAAAAAAACAAAATCTGCAGGGGTTTCAAGGCCAGAAGATCAATCAACCCCCACTGGGCAACCTACCTAACATAGATGTTCTAAATCAGGCCTTAAGGTTTTCAAGCTTTACATTGAAGAAATTGATGATAATGGTGGTCATGTGGACATCTGTGAACTTTAAGACTCATGGTACAACCCAATTCCTTAAACTCAACTAATAATTTTTTTTCAGTTTCTTTATAGTTTAAATTTTTATTGTTTCCTAAAAACTTAGAACTTACTTCTTTGAATGATACCTATGTCTCTCATTCCAAGTCTTTCATCACATCATCAAACTAGATAGATAGATAGATAGATAGATAGATAGATAGACAGATAGACAGATAGACAGATAGATAGATACTTTATTAATCCCCAAGGGGAAATTCACATACTCAAGCAGCAGCATACTGATAAAAACAATATTAATTAAAGAGTGATAAAAACACAGTGCAAGTTAAAAAGTGCAAGGTGGAGAGAGCGAGGCAGGTATAACAGTCAAAAGCATTATGCATGAGAAATCAGTTTTCTGATATGAGGTCTGGCAAAACTGCCCTCTTTCAATTTAGCTTTAGACAAACCCTGAAACTTTTGGCACAGATACATGAAACAGGCTCCATCTTTTGATAGGGCTTTGACAGACTACTTCATTAAACCAAGCTTAATATAAAAGTGGTATACCCACTAAGCTAGGTCTGATAATGTTTTTTTCCCTAAGCTATAGTTTTTTTCTAGCTGGCCACTCCTTCTGGGTCCAACTTAAATTTTTTGTTCTGTTGTCCCACTTACAAAGAAAACATGGGAATGTTGTATTCCCTGATTGCTGACACAGTAGATATAAAGAAATGTCAGGTCCCCCTACATATGAACCATTGTAGTTAATTTTCTCAGGAAGATTTTCAAAGTTTTAGTAGGTTTCTTTCAAATGCACAGAATGAGCAACATGCATTGATACATATTTCTTAATGTTTTGAAGAAAGTACTCCATTTAGGGTTCTTTTAGATGAGTTTTTAAATAGTCATCATTCTTCTACATTGTAATCTCTGCCATATCTCTGCACAAAGCCACTTGCATTAGTGCAGGAAACCAAAGATCCATCTTTCTTGCAATATGCTGCATACTCTTCATTTCCATTTCAGTGTCAAGAGAAAGCTGTGTCTGGATGTAACAGTTTCACATTTTAATCACTTTCACAAGAGCTCTACAGCATCTCTGGAAAGGCCTAGATCTCTTACTTAATTATCAAGTTCACCTTGAGAGAATGACTATTTCTTGAACATGTTGGGACAAATTCTTTATTGTTACCTGGAGTTCTTTCTCCCTTTACTTGAATTTGAACAGAATCAAGGATGTCAGGTGGAGTAGGGTTTATTTAGTACATTAGTTCCATGTAATACATGTCTTATTGCTTATGGAATATCAGAATAAACAGTTTCTTTCTGATTGTTTTTTTGTTATATCCTTGAATTTTGCAGGAAAGGGAATTGCAGAACCCATTTATATGCCCTGTTCACTAACGTTTATTCCAATGTAGGCATAATATTTTCACAAAATCTGTCTATGTTCTACTTCTATTTTTTACTACACACTTTCTACAAATGTAGCACAAAAAATCAGCAGTCTTCACACAACCTGCAGTGACCATAATATGAATTAAGAGTACAAAAAAAAAACAAACTCTACACTGATCATTTACAAGTGTACTGATCAATTAACTAAGTCATACTGAGGTAAGTTTGCTACACTAAAAGTGTATTGTATCATTGGTGGGGGAAGGACAGGGCTAGGCATACACTAGATTGAGTTTTTTGTGCTGCAATTTACTTAACTTCTCCTGCCAACTGTTGCATTTGCCCCATAGAATTTGGAAGTTCAATATTTTATTTATTTATTTTTCTTGTTGTTGTTGCTTTTTTTCCTGCATTTCATGTCTGGAATAAACTAAGTACATACAGTACAAACATTTTCATACCAACTTATTGCAGTGCTGGGCAATGGGAGGGGGGATAATACACACACTTCCTAGCAGCCCTAGGCACAGGGCAGGACACAGGCAGCACTGAGCGCAGAGCTAAACATACAGACATACACACCTAATCCAGTGTTTCTCAGCCATTTTTGAATCACAGGTGGCAGTAACTGGGTTGTAAGCACGTTCATCCCTGTTTCTAATCGTGCTTATTTCACTAAGTGCTTGCTTTACTAAGCATTTGCTTCTTAATTCCACCCAAAGACCGCTGTTTGATTTTATTTACTGTTTGTCATCAGGCTCATTTCTGAGTTCTAGGTGTTGGGTGTGTATGGGGTTCCAGGATGAGTAGGATTGAAACTCAATAAAAAGTATCGCAAAATGCAGTGTGGCGGACTGCCGGGGCCCTTACCTGGCTGGGATGCCTCAATAATGGAAGGACCTGGGGAGAGAGCTTATTCTGGACACTATCTCCCCTGTAACACTAGAGGGCAGCCCCCCTGTCTTGCAGTGGGGACATGGGTTTGGAGCATGGAAGCTCATCCCTGCTGGGGCCCATGGCCACCGACAGGGGGTGCCTGGATCTTTGCCGAGGCTTATTTAGCAGCACTTCCGGCTGGAAGAGGCTCATTGGACACTTTCTGGGTATCCTATAAAACGAGCCAGCCACCACTATTCAGGGAGCCAGAGTCGTGAGAAGGTGGACAAAGCTCGCTGGGAGAGGAGTGGAGGTGGAGAAAAAAGAGAAGGAAAGGACTGGGCTTTGGTGCTGTTTATTTGTGTTGTGCTGCTCTGGGGAGCAAGAAAAGTGCTTCCCACATGAATAAACATGTGTTGTGTGGCAAACTCGTGTCTCCGTCTGTCTGTGTCGGGGTTGGGACTGCTAGTACGCCTCCGGTTTCCAAAGTAGTCAGTCATTTGAAATTTGGGCGTGGGAATGTTGAAGGTAGGGCCGGTTGAATTATACAATAGACACAATACTAGCTAACACAGCAGTATGAACAGAATGATAAAGTGAGATTGATGGGGTAGGGAAAATTTGGAGAGGAACAAATACAGTGTAACAGTACTCGCAGCTAAGTTAGGAAACATTGCCTATACTCCAAATTGAAACGAAAAGAGCACTGCTCAGTAAACTAACATAGGAAGAATGTGCAGCAGACAACATCTGGTATGATAATTTAACACTAGAATGACCAAAGCTTATGAAAAAACTTGTAAATCCGGCTCACCTTAAATCCACTCGCACCTCTCCGTCAGTGTCTTTTGTCTTGTAAATGTGTCGATAAGCCCAAGCAGCAAGCAGCCTACTATCCCATCCTCTCACCACCGCAGAAAGTGCAAAAACCTCTCCCAGCTCAAGCCTTGTTTATCAGGGAGTCAGGTACCTAGAGCTGTACAGGCTAAAAATATAGTGTTATTTGGAGCACATGCATTTCATGTGTGTCCTGTGTCTACAAAGATCTATTTAAGTGTCGGATGACAGGAAATGCAAGAAATGTTGAACTCGTATGTAAAGGACAAACTTTTTCCATGTTTTAGTGCTAACGACAAAATTTTGACAAAGTGTGTAATGTGTGTAGACTGAAGTCCAAATATCAAATAAGCACTTTCACAAAAGGTACAAATATAACAGAACACATGCGCTTTTATTCAAGACTAAAACCGAAGAAAAAAAATCAGGTTAGTGTGGTTTGTTGTCGTGACTTCTTTAGTAGTACAGCAGTAAGAATTGCTGACTCCTATTCAAAAGGGCACTGGTTCGAGCCTTCTTGCGTCCCAAAATAAACTTTTTGAGTAGTGAGCTGCTCTTACTGTTACTATTATGCAATAAAAACATACATTTGTAAATGTATGGTACTTGGAAAAATTAGCGTTTTTTTTTTTTATTCAGTTTTATTCTGTCAGTTGCGTTCACGCCTGCCCCAATCTTATACCGTTAGTTTTCAAATATAGACGTGCTATAACAGAAGTGAACTCAGATGAGGATGAGGGTTCTACATCGGAGAAAAAGAACAAAAGCCCCTCACCCCCCACAAGAAATGTCCATTCACATATAAGAGCAATGCAGCTGCACCAGGCGTAAAGGCGAAAGATGGCACCGTTTGGATGCAGGACAAGGTCTGGCGTCATCCTGTCAGTCAGTCTGCCCCACACCTTTCCTCCAACGAAGCAGGACGGCTTACAGAGCTCACCAACGTATCGTGCAAAGTCCTATTTGTGATTATGTTTTGTGATGGTCTTTACATAAGAAACATTTATAGGTTACTTATATAAAAGCCAGATCAAATGTTATTTACCTTGATTTATTTACTTATCTTCCTACAGCGTAAAGTCACAAGTAGACTGCAGAGCTTCCTCTGTTTGATCAACATAGGCATGCTGACAAACTACATGTGTACTGAAATGACTTCCGCTGCAGATGGAAGCTCCACACAACTCTCTTAATGGTTCTGCCTTTGTCCAAAAATGGTTTCATAAACTTTATGACCTTAGTCTCGGAAAGTCTTTCTCCTGTGGGGTGACTGGGATCTTTTCCTGAATAAGATCACAGTTGAAATATATCACAGTTGTGTAGGGTGTGACAGGAGCTTCCACCTGCAGCTGAAGTCACTTCAGTACACATGTACTGTGTCAGCGTGCCCGTGTCAATGTGCAGCTGCGCAGTAATTTTAACAGTGCCACACAGCACTTTTGTACTGCTGTGTTGGTGTTATTGTGTTACTTCACAGGGGACAAAGCTTGTTGACTGTGTTTCATTGTTTAGCTGTGCCTGATGCTTTACTGGAGTCCCCCGACAATCATTGATTGTATGTCGACTCTTTGCAGTGCTTGATGCTTTGTGGGACACCACAACCACTGAATCATCAATTGTGTGTCTGACCTTGATGGGGGACACATTTACACAGTGATTTATATTTATAAAAGTAAATTGCATTGAAGTGTGTGCATGTCACATTTTATAAATGTGATTTTTTTTTTTGGTATAGTATTTTCATGTTCTTTATCATATGCATAAGTTTTACAAAAGAGATCTCTTAGTGTGGAATTTTCCACTTGTGACATCATGTTGGAGATGAAAAGGTTTAGGATTTTGGAGCATTTTGGATTTTTTTATTTATATTTATTTACCTACAGTGTGAAAACAATTATGAAAAACTATAATTTACAGGTTAAAATATATTTTTTGAATTATGGAGAAAAATAGTTTTCATTTTTGAGTTTAGTATCCAAAAGTACATAAAAATCACATGAAATAATAAAAAAAGAAATCAATGTAT
Source organism: Erpetoichthys calabaricus (assembly GCF_900747795.2). Lineage (NCBI taxonomy): Eukaryota > Metazoa > Chordata > Cladistia > Polypteriformes > Polypteridae > Erpetoichthys > Erpetoichthys calabaricus. The sequence goes on along the minus strand of NC_041400.2, from coordinate 66,873,690 downwards.
GTCTGTATATAAATAAAGATTTAGAAGTACAGTTTAAATTAGTGTTAGCTGTGGCACGTTTAGTGTTAATCTTTGAATCTTTGGTTGGCTGGCATATTGAGATCCTAATGTGCACTCTGGTTTGTAAGTAATTAAAGCTTGAGATAGGTAAGCAGGGTTGGGCCTTTGAAGGTTTTTATGCAAGAATGAGTAGTCTAAAATCAATTGTAAGCTTAACTTGAATTAGTGCTGGGCGGTATACCGGTTCATACTGAAAACCGTTTTTTATTTTTTTTATGATATGGATTTTTCTTATACCGCAACACCGATTTAAATTGCCTAAACGACGTTCGGAATGTGGTGCAGCGGGAAACTGTTCAAGTGGGGACCTTTTTCACTGCTACACCGCTAAACACAGATTTGTTGCACTAGGGCTCTTTTTCACTGCTACACCACCAAATAGTGGGCGGTAGCATAGGTATGCCGCGTGGTGAAAATGGACAGAGAGCATTCCGAAACTGAACTAAAAGTAAAGTTGAACATGATGAACAGAAGAACTTTTGCCGAAAAAAAGGAGTCACGTCTGTCGCCTGGAGATACTTTAGTTTTAAAAGGTCAGATGTGTAAATACTGTTTCTATACTACTGGATAATACTGCAAGCCAAGTTGTACTTGTTTTATTGATTTCAATACAGTGTAATGTACCTAGGTACTGTGTAATAGTGTGACGACATGTTGACTTTAATCTCGACGCTTATGACGAGAATAAAGTCGACATGTTGATTTTATTCTCAACATTTCTACTTTATTCTCGCCATTTATGTCAAGATTAAAGTCGACATGTTGACTTTATTCTTGTACTTTGTCATTAAAGTAGAACATCGTAAACTAAACTTCATCATAAAATGAATATTTAATTTACTGGATTTTCTCAAACCCCGTCATAAGTTATATAGCACATTAAATGCTTTAAGTGTTCCCCGAGCTTCTTAAACTGACTTCCTCTTGCACTAAGAGGAGGCCCCGGCAGCGATCACCGCACAGAATACATTCACTTCATGATATTCCTGCTTTCTGAACATTTAGAATGCTAAGATAAATACTTGATATAATTTTCATGGTGAAATGCATTAAAGCATGTATTAATCATGTGGGGGCACCACGGCGTGGAGGTTGCACTGCTGCCTTGCAGCAACGGTGTCTCGGGTGTACCCTGCCTTGCATTTGCATGTTTTTCTGGTGGGTTTACTTCAGTTTCCTTTCAAAGTCACGTAGAATGTGGGGTGTTGTTATGCTATATTGACCCTGCTAATGTATGTTTTGCTCGTATTCACCCTGCGATGTGCTGGCGACTCGTTCAGGGATGGGCGCCACTCTGAATAGATGGCATAATTAAACATGTATAACGAAGATATTTTTAAAGTTCTGAACACTCCGTGGGCTAAGTTTATAACTAGTTTTAATTTCACAAAGACGTTTATCGTGTGGTGATTGGTTATGTGGAGAAAGAAAAATGAAAGATGGGAATTGGGGTTTTGGTACGTCAGATAGAGACAGCACGCGTGGAATAAAGAAAGCCTGCTCAGAAGAACATCCATTGAATTCTGTGTTAGTGTTTCCGGCCACCAGATCACAAACCCAACATTTACACAATATTTAAGTTAAACCTGTGCGATAGCCATTCATACATCCAGTTTTTTGGAGCCTCGTCACACCTGCCATAAAGTTCTCTATACTGAACATACACCTGGGGACCCCTTACTGCGAGGGAGCAACACTACCGCCTCACTACCGTGCATGTTTAATACCTGCTTTAATGCATTTCATCATGAAAATGATATCAAGTATTTATCTTAGCATTCTAAATTTTCAGAGAGCAGGAATATCATGAAGTGAATGGATTCTGTGCGGTGATCGCTATCTCCTCTTAGTGCGGGAGAAGTCAGTTTAAGAAGCGTAGTGATTAACAACTGGGTCGGGGAACACTTAACACAAAGCATTTAATGTGCTACATTAACTTATGACAGGGTTTGAGAAAATCTAGTAAATTAAACAATGATTTTAGGATGAAGTTTACTTTACGACATTCTACTTTAATTATAAAGTAAACTATGAGAATAAAGTGGAAATGTCGACTTTATTCTCGACATATAGTTTGATTTTTTTCTTCCCCGTGTCCATATTTTTTTCTTCACCGTGGCCCTAATACGATTCTGTAGCGCTATACCACAAATAGCATTATAAATGCAAGTTTTAGTTTTATTATTTATGCATATAGCTTAGCTTGAAGCAAGGTCCATATTAATGCAGTTTGCCTAAATGATGGTTCAGTTGGTAAAGATGTCATCACCAAGATTGCACTTTTTATTTTATTTTATTTTAATTTGGTGAATACTGTGTAATGCACCTGGGCTTGAAGCCTTGAAGTAATAGTGCAACTATCAGTAATAACACTATTATTTATTTTATTGTTATTATTTATTAGTTTAAATATTATGCAGTTTAATGATGGTAAACTTGTTTAAAAAGTAACTTTAACGTGTCAGTGGACAGAGATGGTTAACATTAACAGAAAGTGTAGTTGTTTTACAAAAAATATTTACTATTTATTCCTTTTCTAAGACATGTTCAGTGCAATACAACTTTTGACAAGCACTTCTGGATATTTTACTAAGTCTAAATGCCTCTTTGGATGGTTGAAA
>NC_041400.2:66831009-66866009 GCF_900747795.2 Erpetoichthys calabaricus | reverse complement strand
ATATGTAGCTTTCTTATTAATTTTCCAACATTGTGTAAAATAACTTTTTATAAAGTAACATAAAAGGTTTAAATACTGGTTATCCTTTTACACTAAAATATTACTAAAGAGATACAAAAAAAAGTAAAATGCATGTTGTTTTTCTTTAAGGAGATTAAATATTACTGAAGAAAGAAAAAAAAAAAAAAAAACAGCCAAATGGGGCTATGCATACGAACTTAAAAGGTTTAAATGAAACAGAAATATATACCTTTTATTTTTACTTCCTTAACTTGTGGAGGGTGTATCCTGTAGCAAAGCCCTAACTTTTATCGTGAAAGCCCGTTTCAGTCAATAAGTCTTAAAAAGAGGTGTAAAGATATTGACAATAAGCTACGCAAACCCACCAAGACATGCAATCGTTTAAATCAAGGCGCGAGTCGAAAAACATCATCCTATACTATTAATTAATGATTAACACATTTCTATATGTATTGTAAGCATACAATACAACTGATAATATGTTGCGCTTATTTATCTGGTGTACCGACATTTTTGCGCGTTTAACGGCTGAAATCTAACGTGGTTTGTGCCCTTCAGAATGAAAACAGTTTGCATTTACCTTTTTAATAAAAGGCGAGCTTTTAAGCCTGAGAAATCACCCCGTAAATGCACACGTTTAATTGCACATGTGTTAATATGTATGCTTACACAGTATTAAAAGACACTCAACAACGTCATTTACCTTTGTTCCCGCGTTTGATAAAAGGCGAGCTTTTAAGCCTGAGAAATCACCCCGTAAATGTATTAAAAGATACTCAACAATTAACGGCATTTATCTTTGTTCCCGCGTTTGACTCGTGCTGTAAATCTCTTCCTTGTTTTCAGTTCACGTGATTACGTAGGAGGCGTGATGATGTGATACGTGACTCCGCCTCCTCCATTACAGTATATGGACAAAAAACAGGTTTCAGTTATGACCATTACGCGTAGAATTTCGAAATGAAACCTGCCTAACTTTTGTAAGTAAGCTGTAAGGAATGAGCCTGCCAAATTTCAGCCTTCTACCTACACGGGAAGTTGGAGAATTAGTGATGAGTGAGTGAGTCAGTCAGTGAGGGCTTTGCCTTTTATTAGTATAGATATGTAAATTTGTATATGTATATATATGTATATGTGGATGTGTATATGTATGTATGTATGTATATATATATGTATATGTAGATATATGTATATATATATATGTATATATATGTTTACATAACCTCTTTAACTCACTACTTCTCCGCTGCGAAGCGCGGGTATTTTGCTAGTTATAGCATATTTTGTGTGTGCTGGACTCTTATATGGAAATGTTTCTAATGAATTGAATTGAATATAAATTAGAAAAAAAGCATTAGATATGAAATATATATGTTTTAAGTTTGTACACTTTGTCCGCCATTGTATTTTTGCCTTTCTTTAAGAGATTTAAAGATATGAGACAATATGATGATGACAACATGTTTTCTCTTTTTCCGTCTAGATGATTTGTTTAAGTTAACATCCAATAGTAAATGGTCCCTCATGGCAAAATCTCAATTCACTTAACCTTGCACCAGCAATAACACCCTCTTCAAAGACAAGTGATCTCTCCTCTGTAAATATGCTACCTTGTGATGCCTAGTTTGTATTTCGGTATAAATTATATAACTGTCATTTGTGTGCCCTACTGTAAATGTTTTGAATACCCCTAATATTCCAAGTGTTATTTATCTGCTGTATGATAAGTATATTTTCATTATGTACTTTATGTTTAATTTTGTGAACATTTTGCTCTTCTTTAGTTGAATATATTGGAAAGAAACAATAAAAATGGCCGTAGTTAAGCGATTAATTAATGGACAACTTATACTGGGCTCTTTTAATGCTAACCAGTTTCAAACTAATTTGCTCTCCTTTCTGTTTAATCACATCTGTGTCTTTTTGTGTACTCATTATGTAATCAGTGATTTGTAAAGTTTGTGTTTGTATTTTATCTTAGAACTTGTCACAGTGCCCTTTGCCTGCCCTGAGCAAGAAGCACTATAAAAATGCACTGAATTGAAATACAAGATGGAGTGATTTTACTTAATTATGTTCTTTCTCAAAAATGATACACATTTCCTGTTTTGGAAAATAAATAATACTAAATCAATGAGCTGTTACCAGTCACATTGCAATTCAAATAGTCTTAACGGTAAAATGTACATATATAAACAGAACGTAGATGTATGATATAAAAAGAAGCTCAAAGCAAGAGAGCGATGTTACAGATGTTAGAGGATAAGGATGTCTGACCTCTTTTCCTTAAATTGCATGTTTTTATTCTTTTTTTTTGGTACTTTCAGTATCCTTGCTAACAGCTAATAAAGGAAGAGACATTCGTTTCTGGCACATAGCAGTTCAGAATAGGAATGCTAATTTTCAGTAAATGACAACCATGCATTTTTCAATAAAATTTGATGTCTTTCTAGCTTGTAAGTGTAAGTGTAACACATATGAGACTGTGTCATTGAAAAGTTTTATGACTGCTGAGAATAGATTCATGAATAAAAATTGTACATTTAGATTATGTTCTGAATTAAATTGCAGTGGAAAACCTAGTCCAATAGTCAGATTAAATTATTGCAAATTATTTTAGATGGAAGACTATAAAATTACATCATTATTGTTTATTTCCCTCTCTACCTATTATAATTCTTGGAGCAACATGATTAGAAATTTTTATTGTAGATTTCTCTATATCTTGTTGTACAGTTTTTTAAATAAATATATGTGTTTGTTTTAAAGACAGATGGATTATGATTCCTGTAATACAGATTTACACCTGGGGGAGAAGACATTCCAGCTTTCTTGTCACAACTTTATTCAACACTCAAAAGCTATTGGAGATGGCTGGGTATGGGAGAGCATTGAGGTAAGAATTTGTGTAGTACAGCAACTTTGATAATGGAGCAGTATTTATTGTGCATATTTTTTTTACAGAGTATAAAAAACTGTCCATGTAGAACATAAGTTTTTCTTTTAGAATTATTATGCTTTTCAGTAAAAATGGGTTTTGATCTGCAAACAAATGGCACCTTTTTCATTATTACTGTTTTTTGTAAAGGATATGTGATATCTTTGTTATTTGCTTTTTTCTCCTTTGTTCATTGCAGTATGCGGGGTAGGCTGCATTCTTCCATAATGCACTAGTGACCAAAGTCTTGGTAATTACTCAAAGCCTTTGTTTAGGAATTTCTCGATGTACACTTATGTAAAATGGAGTTGTATATGGAACTTTAAGGCCTTTGAAAAAAATGTAATGCCTCTTGATTTAGAATATATCGTACTAAATAGCTACTTTCAGATTTCAACTAATAAAATGTGTGGTTGAAGCTTGAGAATTATTTTGACCCCTACGATACAGCTTATTCAACATCAGAACAAAAAAAGAAATTAATTACATGAAGCATCTGTAATTAGCAAAAATTGATTGACACCAGTTAGGAGAAGTGTCCAGCATAATTTTCAAAACAGCTATTTGTTTCAAAGTATTACTTGCATCTTAAAGAACAATGAAGCTTACATTTCCTACTTCTGATTGTTTTTTTTTTCCATTTAAAATAAGCTATATATGTTTTATCATACAGAGTGGACCTACTACTTGCTTCAAAAAGACTTTCTGGCAGCAGAACTCTTGAACAGTCAGGGTCAGGGCAGGTGCTGAAAAATTACATAATCTCTGGTTCAGATTCACAAAGTGTCGTGCAAATTGTAGACTGTCCAGCTCAACTTGCAGATATTCAGAATTCACACAATAATAATATCCCATCCCAGTAGCCCCTCACTTTATTGTTATTTACAATACATCTTAATTAGATTGTATAAGATGACTAAACAAAGACCTTTCTTCCATTCAAACTGGCACAGCTTTAACCTATGTTCTTATCGTGTTCCCTAGGGTTTTGAAATGGGTTGGTCGATGAGTTTAGTTAGTATTTTGCATTTGTTAATTAATTTTTGTTTCCATTTCATTTAAAAGGGGTGACTGGTTTTGTTTACAATCAAAAATGGGGCTTTTATTCTATCTAAAAAGCATTGTACATTTAAATACTGATAATTGACTATATGAATTGGTAACAAAAAAGACTAAGGATAAAGAAAAACATTGCTTGTGTTATATTTGGAATTTTATTTCTTCTGGTGGTTGTGTCTTGTCCCTTGAGTGAACTGCAGCCTATTTCAGTTGCCAGGGTAACCTTTCCCATCATTGGGGGATGTGATGCCCTGATTTTCCACTTGTTGGTAGTTGCAGCAGCTCCCCACTTCACCTTGTCCTTATCCAAGCTACGGATAACCAAAAAGTTTATTTCACGTAGTGTGGATGTTTCTTGTTTCCTGATTTGATCTCTTGGGTTCCTGACTTTTGTTTTGTTCCACTGACTTTGACTTTCATCATGCTATTTGGTTTTGTTGTTTTAGCATTGATCAATCTCCTGGTCATAACCCTTTTCTATTTCATGTCTATCTCCTGGTTTGCCATTTAAAAATCTTGTCAGTTTCCCAACGCAACAACTTTAGATATGGTTAGGATGGTGTACAGTGATTAGTGCTTGTATATTTTAGCACCAGGAGCCTGGGCTCAGTTCTACATCTAGTCACTTTGTGTGTGTAGAGTTTTCATTTTTTCTGCCTGCTTGTTTATTTGGGATTTCTCTGATCCCCGCTTTCCTCTCACAAGCAAAAGGCATATCTTTTTTGTGTAGTTTGGCTAAATAAGAATGTTGTGTATGTGTGTGTGTGCTTGAGAGTGGTCTGCTATGAGATATAGTTCTTTCTAGGATTTATTCCTGATTTTTTTCACATTGCAGCTGGTATTTTGACAGGTCCCACAAGCTTTTCATGGAAAGTCAAGCTCAGAAAATTGATGAATGGACATGGGAGGTGTCAAATATTCTATACCAAACTCTAGTGAAAAATATTGCAAATTTTAATGTGTATAATGAACAATTGATCATATCTTCAGTACCACTGAAAATCAGTACCAGTACATTTCTTCTCCACTCCTCAGGCATCCTTTCACTTTCCAAGATTCCATTAAACAATCTGGTTAAAAACTCCACTACCATGTCTCCTAAAAACCTTTATGCTTCCACAGGTATGTCATCTGGGCCAATGGCCTTTCCATTTTTCATCCTCTTCATAGCTGTCCTTACTTCCTCCTTGCTAATAAGTTGCACTTCTCTGATTCACTATCTCCAAATCTGTCCAGATGTCAAGCCAAGCACCCTTCTTGCTCTCACCCTTACCAGACAGCTGGGCAACTACAGCAGAAGTAGTAACTGTTCAGTGCCACCCAGTGCCTGTCCTACCTCCTCCCTAAACTCAACCTTGCAGTCTACCTTTTTCAACTTCCACCATTTGATCCTTGGCTTTGCCCTCACTCTCTTCCTGTTCTTGATCTCCAACGTCATCCTACAGACCGCCATCCTATACTGACTAACTACACTTTCCCCTGCCACCAGTTTGCAGTCTTTAATCTCATTCAGATTGACTCTTCTGCATAGAAAATATGCTACCTGTGTGCATCTTCCTCCACTCTTGTACGTCACCCTATGTTCCTCCCTCTTCTTAAAATACGTATTCACCACAGCCATGCCCATCCTTTTGGCAAAATCCACTATCATCTGACCACCTTCATTCCTCTCCTTGACACCATACCTAAATATTGCTTGCTCGTCTCCTCCATTCCCTTCACCAACATCCATCCATCCATTTTCCAACCCGCTGAATCCGAACACAGGGTCACGGTGGTCTGCTGGAGCCAATCCCAGCCAACACAGGGCACAAGGCAGGGAACCAATCCCGGGCAGGGTGCCAACCCACCGCAGGACACACACAAACACACCAAGCACACACTAGGGCCAATTTAGAATCACCAATCCACCTAACCTGCATGTCTTTGGACTGTGGGAGGAAACCGGAGCGCCCGGAGGAAACCCACGCAGACACGGGGAGAACATGCAAACTCCACGCAGGGAGGACCCGGGAAGCGAACCCAGGTCCCCAGATCTCCCAACTGCGAGGCAGCAGCGCTACCCACTGTGCCACCGTGCTGCCCCCTTCACCAACATCTCCATTGAAATCCACTCCAATCACCACTTTCTGTCCCTTGGGTACACTGTCCAGTACTTCACCCAACTCACTCCAAAAATCTTCTTTCTTATCCATCGCACATTCAACTTGCGGGGCATATGCACTAACAATATTCATCATCACACCTCCAATTTCCAGCTTCATAATCATTACTCTGTCTGACACTCTTTTCACTTCCAAAACACTCTTGACATATTGTTCCTTCAGAATAACCCCAACACATTTCATCCCATCCACACCATGATAGAACAATTTGAATCCACCTCCATCCACCTGGCCTTACTCCCCTTCCATTTAGTCTCTTGTATGCACAATATATCAACCTTCCTTCTCTCCATCATATTGGCTAACTCTCTCACTTTAATAGTCATACTGCCAACATTCAAAGCTCCTACCCTCAGTTCCACTCTCTTTACCTCCTCTCCTCTTTCCTCCGGACACGTCTTGACCCTCTTCTTCTCCTTCTTCGGCCAACAGTAGCCCAATTTCCGCCAGCACCCTGTTGGATAACAGTACTGGTGGCAGTCGTTGTTAACCAGGGACTCGACCAATCCGGTATGGAAATCTGTATTGTTGTCCGCATGTTGATCTGGCAAAATTTTACACCGGATGGCCTTCCTGACGTAACCCTCCCCATTTATCTGAGCTTTGGACCGGCACAAAGAAAGACGCTGCTTTGTGCATCCCCTGTGGCTGGGTTGCATTATTTTGCTTGTGTATAATATAGAAAAATAGTGAAAGCATCAGTCGTATACCTTGAAATGAAGACAACTGTCTTTCTTTAAAGAGTGGGGCTTTAAAGTGCAATATACAGTATATAAGAAAAGTCTGTATATTTTTAAGAGGAACTCTCTTCATCTGTACACAAATGCTTTCAGTCTTGCTCTCAGCTTTAACAATTGAAAGCTTTATTGATGTCATTCAGTAAGTTTTTTACCTGATACCCAATGTGACTAATCTTACCCCTTGAGATGTGTCACAATGTGTCAAGCAGAATGATTCACATTGAGTGAAGATACATAAAATGCTATTTTTATTTCTAACGTGACATTTTACTTGACTTTGTTCATATAAAGCCAACTACTGTTTTATCAAAATATTTTTCTGCATGTTATGTAACTGATTTTGTTTCTAGCATTTATATTTTAATAGAAATGGATACATGTGATACACAAATATTTTTTAACCCTTGTTTGATTTCATTTTTATGTAAGGAATAATTAAATAAAAGTTGACAAACTAGGTTAGAGTTAATGACATGTTAAGGACTGGCAGGGACTTTCAGGGCAAAGGAGGACAAGTTATTGGAAAGGCAGCATAAGATAATTTCTGAGAGCCTGTCCATTGAATTTAAAGGGATTGTAATGATTCCTCATCAGGAGTACCACTCAGGAGGTGTTAACAACATCCTGCAGCCATTATTTTCTGAATTTCGGAGTCAAAGAGAACAACAATTCACTGGCACAGAAGAAAAGGACTTATAGGTTTGCAGGTGATTTATTATGGGTTTATCTTTTACACTATTATTGGTAAAGCAGAAAAGCATTTTTTTTAAAGACTGGGAGCCTAATTGTCTGTAGCAATTATGCTTTGAAGTTCTTCGGCCTACACTAATTTTGTGTGTATGTGTGTAGCTTTTCTCTCACATGCTGAATATGCGCTGCTGAAATTGATTGGCAGCTGTTTCTTTGGCCTAGTATGATAAGTGTGTGTGTGCATGTAAGAGCGCATTCTCTGGTGCTGCCTTTGGGTTAGTATTGCACACTCCACACCTTGATTCTGTGTGACACTAAAGGTGCATTAAGCAGGTTTAGCACGTAGATAATTGAAAAAAGAAAATATATATTATAATAATAGCTGTTTTAACAATATAGAGATGTAAATGCGCATCTTATTTTTCTTTTATCTTTTGTTGTTTCAATTTTACTATACAATATTAATAATAATATATAAATTGCTTTTCTGCAACTGATAGAGAGGGACCTATTTTAGAACTATATTTATAGAGTTTAAAGATTTGTTTATAGTAGGTGCATAATTATAACTTATGAATTAGCCTAAGGCACCCTAAATCAAGGTTTTCATGAGAAATGCAATGGTTAGAAGTACATAATAAAAAAGAATAGTTAAGTTTACATATTTGAAATTATGAATGTTTTCCTTCTATTTAAATATTTTAAGTCTAAGTCTTCTTAATTGTTATAGAAATTTATAATTTTAACCTTTTGGGAGATGTCAATAGCATGCTAGATACCTAGTCGTCGTCGTCTTCTTCTTTCGGCTGCTTCCATTAGGTGGTGCCACAGCGGATCATCTTTATCCATAACTTCCCGTCCTCTGCATCTTGCTCTTTTACACCCATCACCTGCATGTCCTCTCTCACCACATCCATAAACCTTCTCTTAGGCCTTCCTCTTTTCCTTTTGCCTGGCAGCTCTGTTCTTAACATCCTTCTCCCAATATACCCAGCACCTCTCCTCTGCACATGTCCAAACCAACGGAATCTCGCCTCTCTGATCCTGTCCTTCCTCGTCACACCCAATGCAAATCTTAGCATCTTTAACTATGCTACCTCCAGCTCTGTCTCTTGCTTTCTGGTCAGTGCCACCGTCTCCAACCCATATAACAATGCTGGTCTCACTACTGTCCTGTAGACCAGCGGTTCTCAACCTTTCTAGTGCCGCGACCCTTTAATACAATGTCCCATGCTGTGGTGACCCCAACCGTAAAATTATTTTCGTTGCTACTTCATAACTGTAATTTTGCTGCTGTTATGAATCGTAATGTAAATATCTAATATGCAGGATGTATTTTCATTGTTACAAATTGAACATAATTAAAGCGTATTGATTAATAACAAAAACAATATGTAATTATATAATTGTGAAATATTTATTTCTAATTACAAACAAATTAAACTTTGTCTTTATGACTTACGTTTATTTGTTTTTTTTCATTGTGTATTGAACTGTATTCACCGTATTCATGTTGTATACTTATGTGAAAATATGAAAAGCATGGCGTAGCATGGGTAACAGTCTTAATATAACAAGAGTAAACTACATTGCTACAAAATTGTTGCGACAGTACGCGTAAAAAGCCAACGTCAGTGCGAAGGTTGATGCTGCTTCTTTCTCACCAGATCAGAAATTCTCGGGGCAGTCTTTGCAAGAGCACAACGAAGATCATCTTCTGCAACAAGTCTACTTCTGTATTTAGACTTGATAACCAACAAGCTGGAAAACCCTGTTTTGCAAAGATATGTTATTGGAAATGGAAGAAGAAGGCGCAACACAGTCTCAGACAGAACAGGATATGACTGCAAACACTTGATCCAGAATTTTGTAACTGACATTGAAGATAAATCATTTCTTGCTGCATTGCTGTTAATGAGTTCAATGAACTCCTCTTGTGCTGTCTCAGGAACATCTTCAACTTTGACTGTGAATGGACTTCTGGCAAGGGCAAACGGTGTGTCAGGTAGATTTGGAAAGTACAATGAAATTTCGTCCGCAAGCATGTGCAAATGTTCTTTCACAGAAATTATCATTGTAATCCTTTTGTCAGGTTCAATGTCATTTCCCTCAAAGAAAGCAGATAAAGTGGGCAATATGTAAATTTTATTTTCATCCAATTTTTTTTTTTGTCAAAGCTGAAGTTTCATTTGGAATGATCGGATCTTTTCAGATAAATCTAGGCATGTTGCATTTGGTCCTTGCAGTGATAAATTTAACTCATTCAAGATGGCAAAGATGTCCACCAAGTAAGCTATTTTCTGCAGTTCACTTTCATCACTGAAAAGTGCTTCAAACTGCGGTCTTGCTTTCTGATTAAGAAACGTTTTTAGTTCATCACGAAGATCAAAAACACGTTTTAAAACTTTTCCTCTCGACAACCATCTCACTTCAGTGTGAAATAGCAGAGCATTGTTGGACGCATCCAACTCATTACAAAGTTTCGAAAACAGTCGACCGTTTAAAGCACTTACTTTTACAAAATTGACGGAACTTACAACGCTTTTCATTACTTCTTGTAACTCTTGTGGCAGCGTCTTCATTGCTAATATTTGTCGATGAATCATACAGTGAGTTCCGATGACTTTTGGTGACTCATTCAGTACCAAACGTTGAAATCCAGACCGACATCCTAGCATAGCTGGAGCACCATCTGTGCAAACACCACAAACCTTTTCCCAAGAGATCTTATGCTCTTTCAGAAATGAACCAATTGTGTCAAATACATCACGTGCAGTAGTTGTCGTTTCAAGAGGTTTGCAAAAAAGAAACTCGTCTTTAAATTCGCCATCATTAATATACCTCACATAAACCAGTAATTGTGAACAGTTTGCAACGTCTGTAGATTCATCAAGCTGGATGCTAAATATTGGAAGTGGAGCAGATTTCATTTCCTGGATTACCTGATCAATAATATCAGCAGACATGTCACCTATTCTTCTGCGGAAAGCGCCGTTAGATAAGGAAATTGCACTCAATTTCGTAGCAAATTCGGCTCCGATCATAACTCGAACAATGTCTTTGGCTGCTGGCAACAGTAAATCTTCAGCAATGGCGTGAGGTTTCATAGCTCTGGCGATTCTGAGATCCACCAAATATGAAACTTCAACAGCTGCTACGTTTTGTTGGTGGTACTTGCCGCCAGTGTCAAGTCTGGCTTTTCTTGACTCTATCAGCTTTGCTTCTAAAATACTGGGTATCTTTGCCGGCAAAGCACGGATGCTTGCTATCAAAATGACGTTTCAGTTTGTTCGGCTTCATAGATTCGGCTGATAGAACTTCATTACAAATAACGCATTGCGGTTTCTCAATTCCTGCTGTAACTATTGAAGTAAAACCATATTGTAAAAAATCATCACTATATTTTCTTTTCTTAACGTTCTTCTCTACATGATCCATTGTCATGGGTTGGTTCGCTAATGAAAATATTATATAACAATAGCTTCAATAACATGAACTATAAAACGTTTGTTTATGCTTTACTAATTAGAAATGGATGTGATTTCAATTACGTCACAAAATGTGCAAATCCCCACAACGGCGTGACGTTACGTAAAACTGTGTACAGTAATGTAAACAGTTAAAAATAATAAAGTTACGACAATTAAAACGTTTGAAATTATTCTGATTCAATTGTCTGCAACATCTATCCTCGAATGACAATTATAGTAAAAAACTAGTAACTACCAATGTAAAAAAAATGTACAATAACAAGTTTTACACATTAGAATAGACAAAACCCATATTTCCAATGATCTTAGGCGACCCCTGGCAAATCGTCATTCGACCCCCAATGGGGTCGCGACCCACAGGTTGAGAACCGCTGCTGTAGACTTTCCCTTTCACTCTTGCTGATACTCGTCTGTCACAAATTACTCCTGACACTCTTCTCCATCCATTCCACTCTTCCTGCACTCTTTTTTCACTCCTCTTCCAAAATCCCTGTTATTCTGTACTGTTGATCCCAAGTATTTAAACTAATCCACTTTCGCCAATTCTACCCCCTGCGTCCACACCATTCCACTGACCTCCCTCTCATTCACACATATGTATTCTGTCTTATTCCTACTGGGCTTCGTTCCTCTCTTCTCTGGAGCATATCTGCACCTCTCCAGTGTCTCCTCGACTTGCTCCCTACTCTCGCTACAGATCACAATGTTATTAGCAAACATCATAGACCACAGGGACTCCTGTCTAATCTCGTCTGTCAAACAGTCCATCACCATTGCAAATAAGAAATGGCCGATCCCTAATGTAATCCCACCTCCACGTTGAATGCATCCATCACGCCAATTGCAAACAAGAAATGGCCGATCCCTAATGTAATCCCACCTCCACGTTGAATGCATCCATCACGCCAATTGCAAACCTCACCACTGTCACACTTCCCTTGTACATATCCTGTACAACTCTTACGTACTTCTCTGCCACTCCCGTCTTGCTCATACAATACCAAGAATGCTAGATACCTGTTAAATGATTAAAAATCAAAAATAACATATTTGTAATCACGAACATTGAAATAGTCTAAACTTGTACCGCACTTGTTTATGTTTGAAATTTGTAATCTGTAACCTTCTGGGAGAGGCTGTTAGAGGGCTAGGACCACTGATAAAGAATTGGATTTCAAAGATATTATCATATTCATGATCATCAACCTCAAATTAGCACAAAACAACACTCTATATAAAAAAAAAGAGTAGCTATAACCCTTCATATCCCATTAAGGGGTGCAACCCCTTCAGTTGGTTGACGTGGCATACATAATTTAAACTCCTTTTGATCATTTTTTGCTGAATGCACCCATTAGTTTACTCTTTATCATAATAGTGTAATTTTTTAGGGAATATATGGTCTTAAATGGCTTAAAATTTAGTTTATTTCGGGTCTAGAGAGCCAAAACTAGGGGAAACTCCAAAAAGCTCAACATCTTGCATAACTAGACATCAAGATGTGATGAACATATTTTGTATGTGGGTGTTTACTCATATCGGCCAGTCAGATAGCACTGGACAAAAATAACTTAAGTGATTTAAGAGTGCTCATAAGTCTTATGAACCTAATAGTTGTCTAATTTACCTGCCTATTCATTTATCGTGTTTGGTAAGTGATAAGATTTACCAAGATTTTTGAAAGCAATCCATATTTGAAATGATGTAGCACCCTTAACTTTGCTACTGCTGTCCATCACTTTTTGCCAAGTGCTAACATAACTTGTTGAGTCCTATTACTAGAGTGTTTTATTAAACCATATCCAGCACTGGCTCTGCCATTTTTGTTGCCATAAGCTAAGCTATAAATGGCACTCCAGTCCCCCCAAGCAATTGTACGACCATTTATATGACTTTAAAGTTTCATACAGGTAAAATTATTGCTGTTTGTCCCTTCTATAGACTGTAGTATTGCCTATTTGACATTTTGTTTGGAAATTGGTAGTTTAGTTTCTTCATACACCAAGTGGTGCAACCTGGACACATCATCAGTGATAAGCCCAGAGTCATAAGGTGTTTCGGGTCTTAGATCATCGGACACCCTCACCTCGGTGACCCAGCTTGGGGTGATCAGTTCCTAGCTTGTGTCCAAGTAGCGTGCTACACCATGGATTGCCCCTCTTGATTCACAATCAACTTGCCTCTTTTTCTGCAGCGTCAATGATGTTCTTGGTGGCTTTTCTTTCCTGCAACCCTCTAATGCCAAGGAAACCAAGTGCTCGATGTAGAGACCACCCTGAAAAGCCCATGCAGCCCACCTAAATGGGCTCGCATCAGGCCTTCCACCCATGCCTTCTACATTCTTCTATTAGCACAAGGTATTTTGTCTTCTTGCACTCATGGGCCTCCTCTATCTGGTCTTCCCAGGGAACAAGTACAATTATGATCAATCGCTTAGACTGATCAGATATTAAGACCAAGTCTAGTCTGAGTGTCGTCCTCGCAATGTGTTCTGGAAACTTCAACTGCTTTCCTAGGTCAGCCTTCAGCTGCAAGTCCCACACTGAGGCATGCTGCCTAACTGGGGCCTTGAACTCTACCTGGGGTTTTCCCCTGTCGTAACAAAAGAAATGTTGTGCCTTATTGGGAGCTGGTGTTTGCTCTGTTAAAGTCCAGTGCAGATGGTGTCAGCTACTGCCTTCAGCAGTTGGTCATCGTGCCACCTATACCTCCAAAGAATATCTTTCCTGGCACAAGGCGGCATACCGGTGTTATCAGCTAGACCCCAGCAATGCAGGTAGGATGGGCTTGGAAAGACGTCATATATCAACTGAATCAGAAACTTCAGTCTAGCTGGTTCTGATTTACAAATTTCTGCCCATGTGATCTTTTGGGCAGTTATATGATCATAACTGATCCATGCTCCTTGATAGCGCATAGCCTCTGCCCTGCTGCGCCGTTCTTCTTCCACCTCTGCATGGATCTCTTCCTGGAGCAGTTGACATCTCTCTCTCCCCCAGGCTTTATTGTATCGGGGCTTTGCAATGCTACCAAACCCAGCTCGTCCATCTGCCACCAAGCCTACCTGCATGCTGTGTCTCAGTCTTGCCTGGCTGTTCAACTGCCTTCTGTGCCCACCTCTTCCTCCCAGTTTTAACGGTAACACCTGCAGAAGAGACTCTGTTGTGAGTTGAGTCTCTATAAGGGAGCACCTCTCTCACTCTGGTGACCTTAAATTCCTCTGTCAGGCTAGTGAAAGGAAGCTGCAGCTTGTTGGTATGCCCATACAAGACAGTGCTGCTCAGGCTCCTTGGCAGGCCCTGCCACCTACGAAGGAACTGACTGATGTTTCACTCAAATACCTCCATAATGGTCATTGGAGCTTCATATATCAGCAAACTGATTTATATATTCAGATTAATGTATGCATTTTATGTGGATTACATGTATTTTCTTTGTAAATGATGCCAAAGAAAAATAGCATTCTATTACAGATATTAGCTAAATGAATGTAAATTTGCCATAGAATTTTAGTAGTGAGTATACTTTATTGACAAAATGCGTAATCCCAAATGCAGTATAACAATATATAAGTAGATTAAGTGTTCAGTGGTAGTTTAATTTCAAAAAGATAATTCCAGTTTTAAAAAGTAAGTAATATAATATTATATATATTATAATATTATATTATATATATTATATAATATAATTCTTTACATTCTAAAATTACAGATCACTGAAATGTTTTATCTTGAATTCATTTCATCTTTGTGAATTTAGAAACAATTTAAAAATAATTTAAAAAATATACACACATATACACACGTGGATGAGTCACAATATTAAAACCACTGACAGATGATGGGAATAACATTGATTATCTAGTTACATTGGCACCTATTAAGGAGTTGGATATATTAGCTAACAAGTGAAGGTGATGTTTTGGAAGCAGGAATAATGGGCAAGTGTAAGGATCTGAGTGACTTTGACAAGGGCCACATTATGATGGTTAGATGACTGGGTCAGAGCCTCTCCAAAATGGCTGGTCTTGTGGGGTTGTACCTGATATGTAGTGGTTAGTACCTACCAAAAGCGATCCAAGGAAGAACAGCTGGTGAACTGAAGACAGGGTCGTAGGCATTGAAGGCTCATTGATTCGCGTGGAGAGCAAAGGCCAACCCATCTAGTCCTATCTCTCAGAAGAGATGCTGTAGTACATTTTGCTGAAGTACTTAATGCCGGCCTTGAGAGAGATGTTTCAGAACTCAGTGAATTGCAGCTTGCTGTCAAAAGCACCTGCAATGGGCATGAGTATCAGAACTCAAACACAGAGCAATGAAAGAAGGTAGCCTGGTCTGTTGAATCATGTTTTCTTTTAAATCATGTGGATGGCTGGGTACATGTGTGTCATTTACTTGGTAAAGAGATGGCAGCAGGATAAACTATGAGAAGAAGGTAAGCTGCTGACAGAGGCAGTGTGATGGTATTGCTTTGACACGTACCACCTACCTGACCATGTACACCCCTTCAAGGCAGTGGTATTCTCTTATGGCCTTAGCCCCTTTCAGCAGGATAATGTGCACTGCCACACTGCAAAAATTGTTCAGGAATGGTTTGAGGAACATGAGAAAGAGTTCAAGATGTTGACTTGGCCTCCAAATCAAGCATCTGACAATGGGTCCAAGGATTTCATCCCGATACCTAATGGCAGTAAAGGTGCCGTTGTCTAGTCTGTAGAGTTCTGTGCATCCCTCCATGGATATGCCTCCCAGACCATCACTGACCCACCATCAAACCGGTCATGCTGAACAATGTTACAGGCAGCATAACGTTCTCCACGGCTTCTCCAGACCCTTTCACTTCAGTCACATGTGCTCAGGGTGAACCTGCTCTCATCTGTGAAAAGCACAGGGTGCAAGTGGTAGACCTGCCAATTTGGGTATTTTATGGCAAATGCCAGTCAAGCTCCACTGTGCCAGGCAGTGAGCACAGGGCCCACTAGAGGACATTGGGCCCTCAGGCCACCCTCATGAAGTCTGTTTCTGATTGTTTGGTCAGAGACATTCACAGCAGTGGCCTGCTGGAGGTAATTTTGTAGAGCTCTGGCAGTGCTCATCATGTTCCTCCTTGCCCAAAGAAGCAGATACCGGTCCTGCTGGTGAGCTAAGGACCTTCTATGGCCCTGTCCAGCTCTCCTAGAGTACCTGCCTGTCTCCTGGAATCTCCTCCAGGCCATTGAGACTGTGCTGGGAGACACAGCAAACCTTCTGGCAATGGCATGTATTGATGTGCTGTCCTGGAGAAGTTGGACTACCTGTGCAACCTCTGTAGGGTCCACGTATTGCCTCATGCTACCAGTAGTGACACTGACAATAGCAAATGCAAAACTAGTGAAAAAACAGTCAGAAAAGATGAGGAGTGAAAAATGTCAGTGGCCTCCACCTGTTAAACCATTCCTGTTTTGGGGGTCATCTCATTGTTGCCCCTCTAGTACACCTATTAATTTCATTAACACCAAAGCAGCTGACACTGATTAACAACCCCCTCTGCTACTTAACTGACCAGATCAATATCCCAGAAGTTGCTTTGACTTGATGCTATATTCTGATTAAAAATTGTTCCTTTAATTTTTTTGAGCAGTATATATGTATACTACACCAATCACTGCTATGTTGCAGGATGGTGTTCTTTGATAATTTTCAATTATTTTACAAAGTGTTCATGTTAATACTAATATAGAATTATAATAGTTACAGTAATATAAAACAGGCATAATAAATATAGTGTTAAAAATATTTCCAAAAATGCCTGTGTTATAAATTGTATGCTAAGCAGTTCAGTGATTAGGCAGAAATCCAACCTTGTAGTAGTTTTGTTCCATAAATATAATCAGGATTCATAACAAGCAAACAAATGATCGTTCATAAAGTTGGCTTGCAAAATAAAGGAAGAAATAAGAGGAAAAATCTATTTATGTATCCAAATCTTCATCAACCCAATGTTGAAATAAAGACAGAAAATAAGATAAAGAAAAAAACTTGCTGAAATGGGAATAACCTTAAAAAAAGTGAAACTGCAAACCTACAGCAGAACAAAGTATTGTATAGAGAGTCTCTCAGTAACTCAGTGCAGTTCAGTATATTCTGGCATTTGGAAGACCATTCATAAAGGCATTAAAATCAAACATCATTAGTACACAAAACTAACATTAAAACAATATAATTTGGTTAATGGGAGTCAGGCAGTTGCATGAGTAAGTGTCCATAAATCAGGGTTTGTATTGCATATTCCTCCATATTTTACCACTCTAGGTGACCAACTGGCTTGAGTACATGCTACAGCTGGCCCTGACAACATCAGAAGAGAAATCAGTTGATAAGGATAATTAAACATGTGAATGAAAAAATAGGTTCCTTTCCTTACATTCTGATAAGAATCATTGGAGTGTATTTTTCTTTACTTCATTTTATCTATCTTGCTATTGTTTACCACCAGTGTTGATGTGCTTTTGAGGCAATTGTTCAAAAACCAACAACGCTTAATTGCTGTGTGGCCATACTTAACTTTATATTTTGGCTTTAAACACATGCATGAGAATGGTGTCTCAGTGTTTTAGGGAGAACTGTAATGCCTCTTCTTTATTAATTTTATTATTTGACTATTATACTACTGTGAACCTCTTGAATAATACTTTATATAAGCCTAGTTAAAAGCTGAGGTCACTCTAAGTTCTATTCTGACTAATGAATAGAAATGTACTGTGTTATTTTGAAATATATACAAAGTCATTTGTTATAAAGAATAAGCATGTTTTATATTTATATATGTCGATGAATTTTATTATATGCTGTTAATTTTAATGTGGAAGCAGAGCCTGGGGACTCGGAGGTGGGCTCCCCCATCTCTGGGACTGAGGTCACCGAGGTGGTCAAAAAACTCCTTGGTGGCAGGGCCCCGAGGGTGGATGAGATACGCCCGGAGTTCCTCAAGGCTCTGGATGTTGTAGGACTGTCTTGGTTGACACGTCTCTACAACATCGCATGGACATCAAGGACAGTGCCTCTGGATTGGCAGACCGGGGTGGTGGTCCCCCTCTTTAAGAAGGGGGATCGGAGGGTGTGTACCAACTACAGAGGGATCACACTCCTCAGCCTCCCTGGAAAAATCTATTCAGGGGTGCTGGAGAGGAGGATCCGTCAGATAGTCGAGCCTCGGATTCAGGAGGAACAGTGTGGTTTTCGTCCTGGTCGCGGAACAGTGGACCAGCTCTATACCCTTAGCAGGGTCCTGGAGGGTGCATGGGAGTTTGCCCAACCAGTCTACATGTGTTTTGTGGACTTGGAAAAGGCATTCGACCGTGTCCCTCGGGGAATCCTGTGGGGGGTACTCCGAGAGTATGGGGTACCGGCCCCCCTGATAAGGGCTGTTCGGTCCCTGTACGATCGGTGCCAGAGCTTGGTCCGCATTGCCGGCAGTAAGTCGAACCCGTTTCCAGTGAGAGTTGGACTCCGCCAGAGCTGCCCTTTGTCACAGATTCTGTTCATAACTTTTATGGACTGAATTTCTAGGCGCAGCCAGGGCGTTGAGGGGGTCCGGTTTGGTGGGCTCAGGATTGGGTCACTGCTTTTTGCAGATGATGTTGTCCTGTTTGCTTCATCAGGCCGTGATCTTCAGCTCTCTCTGGATCGGTTCGCAGCAGAGTGTGAAGCGGCTGGGATGAGAATCAGCACCTCTAAATCCGAGACCATGGTCCTCAGCCGGAAAAGGGTGGAGTGCCCTCTCAGGGTTGGTAGCGAGATCCTGCCCCAAGTGGAGGAGTTCAAGTATCTCGGGGTCTTGTTCACGAGTGAGGGAAGAATGGAGCGTGAGATCGACAGGCGGATCGGTGCGGCATCCGCAGTAATGCGGGCTCTGCATCGGTCTGTCGTGGTGAAAAAGGAGCTGAGCCATAAGGCAAAGCTCTCAATTTACCAGTCGATCTATGTTCCTACCCTCACCTATGGTCATGAACTATGGGTAGTGACCGAAAGAACGAGATCGCGAATACAAACGGCTGAAATGAGTTTCCTCCGCAGGGTGTCTGGGCTTTCCCTTAAAGATAGGGTGAGAAGCTCAGTCATCCGGGTGGGGCTCAGAGTAGAGCCGCTGCTCCTCCACATCGAGAGGAGTCAGATGAGGTGGCTCGGGCATCTGATCAGGATGCCTCCTGGACGCCTCCCTGGTGAGGTGTTCCGGGCACGTCTAACCGGGAGGAGGCCCCGGGGAAGACCCAGGACACGCTGGAGGGACTATGTCTCTTGACTGGCCTGGGAATGCCTTGGGATTCTCCCGGAAGAGCTAGAAGAAGTGGCCGGGGAGAGGGAAGTCTGGGCATCTCTGCTCAAGCTGCTGCCCCCGCGACCCGACCTCGGATAAGCGGGAGACAATGGATGGATGGATGAATTTTAATGTGACAAAGTTATGCTCTGCTGTGCCATGGAAGTAATACACATCTAGCATAATTCAGACTATTTTTAATTAGATGTACAAGGTATTGTAGCTAAGTTGAAAGATACCGTTTGTAGTCTAGTTTGGGCAATGTTTATAGGAATAACTACTTGAACTTCATTTATTGTCTGGCAAACTCCTTATATGTGTTTTTGTGTTTTGATGTGATTTATGTGCAACTAAGGCAAAAATCTGTGGAGAGAGAGTGGGTGGGTCACACTGACTTGCAGGATCAGAACCAGATGCAACAGACAAAGAGTCACACTCTCTACTGCTGCTTGGACAGAAGTGTGCTTTTGGCATTTGTGTTTGGAAAAAGGTCTGGTGGATGCTACTGAGGAATTGTGATTAGGTCTGGTGATATCAGAGGTTGTGGTTTCCTAAGTGAAATAACTGGACTATGTGCAAACGTCATGGTATTAAAAAATAGAGGTTATAAACCTCCTTTATGATTGGTTAATATGCTGTAGCATTTTAACTATGCATGTTCTGTACTTAAATAATCTAAAGCTTTCTCACTTTATGTTAAACTAGCACAGTGAAATGCCCATTCAGTAAAATGAACACAACGGTACTTTAATAAGTCTGCCTATTTCATGTCATTTGTTTAGGAACCTCTACTTACTTGATATGCTAGCCTTTACATTCCTCTTTCTTTGTGTGTCTTGTTGCCTTTCTTCATCGAACATTTTAGCCCTATTCTCTGTCTTTTATTTTTGGTTCTTTCTGTATTTGTTTATTGGACATTTCAGCCCTCTTGTGGATGCCAGACAACATTGTGCCTGGTCACAAATGCTGGATGCCAGACTTTTAGTCATAGTATATATTGAATATAACTGATACAGTTATCTGCCCTAAATAAGGAAGAAAAAATTGAAACATGAGAAATACATTGGGTAAGGATAGCAAGGTACTAAAACAGCACATGATAGGTTAAAATTCTTCAGAGATAGTCTAGCAGAAAAAGAGTCATATTGGCAGAGGAGGAGTTCTCCCAAATGCCAGTGTGGAAATAGAGTTTGCCAGGGGACATGCCCAGAATATCAGCATTGATTTACGAGACAAAAACATGTAATGCATGTAATGCTACCCCAGGATTCTAGTAGTAGGTGTAACAGCTACTTGCTGGGATTCCTAAACCTGTTATTCAAGAGAGTGATTGAGGCCAAGGAGAAAAATTTCAGATGTTGAAACACCTCCTGGTTTCTAGAAGGTGTACAGTTTTGGACAGGAGTGTATGGGACCATGCTGTCCTTCATGTAACTCCAGCATCTCATGTTCTTCCTTGGGGAAACGGCCTTTAAACGTCAACAGAGGTGTATAGAGGCAACATGAATGTCTACTGGAAATTTTAGCCTCTGTCCCTGCAACAGGCTTAAGGCTAATCCTGGAAGTGATTCCTTGATCTAAAGTGACCCCGAGTAGGGGTTTAAAACTGCCTCATGCTGAAGGTCAGTCAAGAGTATAGTCAGGAGGAGAGTGGAGCAAATGCTTGTCTAGCCCAGAGATAGAGACTCCAGTGTTTGAAAGAGAGGGTCAGACAAACAGGAAATAAGAACGTAGTGCTTTGTTGTGGTACTGTGGGTTGGCTTATAGACCAGTTAATTCAAGCCCTGAGAGTACCAGGTTTTGTGATTTTTTTTTTTCCCCTTCTGTTTGTCTGTTCATGTATTTAGTCATGTTTGTGTATTCTTTTACTGTAGTTTTATTTTGTTAATAAAGATACAAGTTTGCATCTTTTGTCTCCATTGTATTATTTTTAAGTGTGTGTCACAAATACCCCTTTTTATCACATTGTAAAATAAACTCAATTGTAGACACTACTTTAAAATACCCTTAGGTAAAAGAATAATCTCAAAATGTCAGATATACATATGTTAACTTTAAAAGGAAGTTATATTATTTTTGCTGACAATGAGTAAAAAAGCCACCTTACAAAGAGTACACTACTCTTTGCATACTGACTTCTTTGCAGAAGTTGAATTATATTTCTCTCATATTTACAACCTGTAGTCTTGGAATAAATCTCAACTTTATGCTTTCAAGCTCAGTTTATCTGGGGCCCCAAAGGCTAGAAATTCTTTCTTTTTCAGTTTTTTCATGGAACATTTTATTTACTTGTCTTTTTTTGGCTGCACAAAAAATCTCTTTCCTTGTAGGGGAAGTGGTGTAGTATAGTAATACTGCTTGTATTGCTACTTTGACATATAATTTTCCTGCTTTCGTTACTTCCAGTTTGCAAATTCTCTCTCGAGTTGTCTTCTACCAAACTAATTCTTCTGTATTCTATATGAAAATGCTGTAGAAATACTATATTCTATGCTGAGCATAGTCTGAGAGATGTGTACAACTAGAGAATAAACGTTAAAGATCGGTGAGTGAAATCGTTATCAGGTGTAAAAAAATGCCATCAATTTGTGCATATCCTAGATGCTTCAACAAGCAGAAGATCAGTTCACTGCTGCAGTTTCACAAACACCCGATAACAAACCTGGAATTTCTGAATTTGTGGCGTAACAACAAATGATTGAGGAAATTAGGTGAGTCTTTAGTTCAAAAGTTGACTTCCATTTCATGTACATTTAGATATTGTTTGCTTTTGTTCAGTAGTGGTCCCCATTGATGTCTGTTGTATCTGGAGATGTGTTATCTCTGTTGTTTGTGAACAAGAATAACAGTTTTTCTCAGCCATCATAATGATCAAAACAGGGTAACAGATAAAAAAATACCATTTTTGATTGGAGTATTCATTTAGATCTGGCTGTTGAAGCAATCCTCTTGCAACATTTTCTAGACACCTTGTGTTCTTTTCAAACAAGCTCTCTCCTGCTGAGGAGAATTGTTATGAAGGGAAATGAGAATTGTTGGCCATAAAGTAACCCCTAAAGAATGCAGACACTGGCTCAAAGGTACTGAGCATCCATTTGTAAAAATCTGTTTCACTTTACTTTCACAGATGTGAGTTATTCTTCAATTTCAGTTTTATTTTCTTGTTTAGAGCAGGATGTAAAACACTAAGGCTAATGGTCTTATTCACTTATTTGAACTCATAGGTATTGAACATGACTCAGAATTCATGACTCAGAATTAATTACAAGAATATGCAACATTTTCTAGAACTAGTCTTATGTAGATGAAAGTCTGGTTATAGATTTCTCTTGGGTTTACTAGTACCAATGCCTCCATAAAATTGTCCATGGAGAACATAGGTGCAGCACAGAATTAGAAAGTATATTTCAGGGAAAGAACACTGTCACTGTGTGCTGTAAGAACACCCAGAACTACACTTTGACTTTAAAGTCTTGGACAATGTATGACACTTTCTTACTACAAAATGAGTATTTATTGAATAACAATGAAAAATTATCATACATGGAGAAATTATTCAATACTCTGAGGTGCTTTCCTGTCTTATATAGTTCGAAGGCAGGTAATGTATTCCTCAGTGGAAATGACTATAGAAATTGTGCTGCTGTGATTTCTTAGCATATTGGTGCTTTTAAATATGTCATTATAGGATTATTACATGTATTGCTTAAGTTGCCCAAATTCTGTTCAATATTTGTGTATTTGTTGCTGCCGAATGGCTCTGCCAGTGTCTTTGTCAGTTTTTAATAACTTTTTTTGAAGGACTGTTGTTGCTGTGTTCAGTATAGTCCACATGTTGATTACACCAAAATGAGTACAATAGATGTAGTATGTTGTGCATCTGAAGAAAATCTTGTGCCACTGTCACCTGCTACTTGTTCACTTTAATTAGTCAGGAATTTGATTCATCAGTTAATTGTATCTCTTTGTACTACTTTCTAGGATAGCCTGATAAATAAGAATAACAAAACAGCCAAACAGTCTTAGTAGTTTCAATAGTCTAGGGTTGTAGTTTACACAAAATAATTATGAAGATTTCTGGGTCATTAATTCCTGCTTCTTTCTGGAGTTTCTCAGCATTGCTTAGTTGAATTACTTGGTTGTGAATGGTTGGGGGCACCTCATACACAGGGTACTTGATTAGTGTCGCTCATCATAAAAATGGAAAATGATTCCAGCTTGTTATTATGCAGCAGCAAAATGAACTATGAATCCTGATGTACTGACTGTGAGAGACATCTGTAAATATGTGTATCATAACAAACATTAGATAAAAGTCATATAACATTTAAAATAGTTAAACATATTGAAATGTGAGGCCATTATAACTAAAAGATTTTCTTGGCCTCTGAAACAATAAAAATCTTTTTTTTTTTTATTTATTAAAAACATGGAAAACTTATACAATTTCAGAATGAAACCCAGATAATGACACAGGGAAAAGATACACTCACCGGCCACTTTAATAGGTACACCTGTTCAACTGCTTGTTAACTCAAATATCTAATCAGTCAATCAAATGGCAGCAACTCAGTATTGTTGCTTACCATGTTCATCCCTTTATGATCGCAGTGTACTCATCTTCTGATGACTACTTCCAGCAGGATAACTTACCATGTTACAAAGCTCAAATAATCTAAAACTGGTTTCTTGAACATAACAATGAGTTTACTGTACTCAAATGGCCTCCACAGTCGTCACCAGATCTCAATCCAATAGAGCTCCTTTGGGATGTGGTGGTATAGAAAATTTGCATCATGAATGTGCAGTTCACAAATGTGCAGCAAGTACATGATGCTATCATGTGAATGTGAACGCTGAAGTCGAAAACAATGGGAAACAAACACCAATTTCAAATAAAAAACAATTTCTTTATTCTTGGTGAGTTAAAGAGACTGCAGCCTCCCCAAGCCTCCGAAGAGACTGCAACCCCCCCCCCCCCAGCTCAGTGCCACTGACTGGTCAGAACAGGCAGTCCGCAGTCCAACGTGGGGCCTCCCTCTATAATTTCCCATCGGGATTAATAAAGTATCTATCTATCTATCTATCTATCTATCTATCTATCTATCTATCTATCTATCTATCTATCTATCTATCTATCTATCTATCTATCTATCTATCTATCTATCTATCTATCTATATACCTTCTTCATATATTAAATGAAAAAAATATATACTTGCCAGTTCATTTTAAGGTTATACATAAATTATAATAGCTTACTACTCTTTGAATTGGAATGTGTACATTGCTTCTTTCAGATAAAAAGGTTATCAGAGCAGTCACAGTTTTAGACTCAAATAACTTTAAGCAGGAATTTAGAAACTGTCACATTGATTTATAATATCACAGAGTGTTCTGTTAGTATCAAGAGGTCAGCATTTTCTCATAAAAGAATGCAAACCAGCCTCATATTCTGTGCACAAGCTTAATTCTTTTTCTGCCTAAATGAAGAAGAAATCATATAGAAATAATAAATCATATAGTTCTCTGCAGCATGATTAATACAAAATACAGTCCTTGGTATTTGTGAGTTAAATACTTATAATCATTATAGTTAATAATGTTTTTTTCTTTCTCGTGAATATGGACCAAATCCACGAGGAATGTTTCCTGCACCTTATTGAATCTTTGCCACAAAGAATTATGGCAGTTCTGAAGGTTAAAGGGGATCCAACCTAGTACTAGCAAATTGTGCATAATAAAGTGCCTGGTGAGTGTATATCCATATTGTCAGTCTTGGGTCACAGTAGAGTACTGAAGGTTTTCCAGAGAGTAGAAACTTTATTGCTGTACAGGCAGATACAAGCACAAGTCTCTTTCAAAGGTGATCCTTCCTCACAAGGAACAGCTGTCAAACTTGATGCATTGGCCCAAATTCCTGCTCAAAAGAACACCAAGTCTTCTTCATCAAAGTGGCTCAGAAACAGCGGCCAGAGCGTAGGGAGTCTGGAGGAAGAGAGACAGGAGAGTGAGACCACAGGATGGCTGTGGCTCAGTCTTTTACATGTTTGAAGCCCCGTGTGAAGAGCACTTCGCGCGGCAAGCTATTATGCCTGCAGCTGATTCCGCAAAGAGGAGCTGTAAGAGTGTGCTTGTTTCTCATTGAAAAACTGTTTTAAGAGTGGGTTTCTGAAGGGGCGGCCGTGTCCCCCTGCAGCAGTGGTCACACCCCTACCCTCAGCTTTGTTCAACACCTCTGTGAACTAAGCGATCTACAAAACTGGGCTCTGCCAGGCAAGAGAGGACATTGGCATTGACATATGCAGAGCCAGGACGATGAGAGACAATAAAATGGCTGGAAGCTTAAGAACCATCATGTAAGACAAGAGTTTGTATCCTTCTGTCTGTAGAGCCATTGAAGGGGAGCGTGATCAGTCAACAAGTTAAACTTACGCCCCCACAAATAATAACGGAGCGCTTCCACGGCCAATTTGATTGCCAAACACTCCTTTTCAATAGTTACACTCCCTGGGAAGCAGTTTTCTGCTCAAAAACGTGATGGGGTGCTCCCCACAATCGAAATTCTAAGACAGGACAGCACCTAAACTGAATTTACTAGCATCCATCTGCAGGACGAACTCCCGAGAGAAGTCTGGGTTTATCAAAACTGGGTATGTTGACAAAGCAGACTTTAAATCACTGAAGGACTGTTCACAATCAATCGACCATTATCGAAGGTCAAAAATTCCAATCTTCAAATGGAGGAAATTCAGGAGTAATTTTATAAAAAGCACAAAGAAATTGAACCAACTTAGTCTCAGTCCATTAAACCATATTAAAATTTCTGGGTAAAGATCCATGTTTTAATAAAGCAAGTGCTGGTGTTTTTGTTCTTTATTTGAAAACAAATCATTACAAACAATTAAATTAGACAATTAAAATCAACATAGCAAATACCACCATATTCTATAAAATACAAATGCTAGTGTTGATTAAATATGTAATGAACATATTTATGGGGAGCCTCACAAACATTAATGCAGGTCTGTATATTTATATATATATATATATATATATATATATATATATATATATATATATATATATATACAGTGGAACCTCGGTTCACGACCATAATTCGTTCCAAAACTCTGGTCGTAAACCGAGTTGGTCGTGAACCGAAGCAATTTCTCCCATAGGATTGTATGTAAATACAATTAATCCGTTCCAGACCATACGAACTGTGTGTATATATATATTTTTTTTTTTTAGTTTTTAAGCACAAATATAGTTCATTAAACCATAGAATGCACAGCGTAACGGTAAAATAAATGTAAAAACATTGAATAACACTGAGAAAACCTTTAACAACAGAGAAAACTAACACTGCAATAGTTCGCACTATAGTGCTAGGAACCGCTCGCTAAAAACACTTTTTTTAATGAGTTTTAAGCACAGGGGAAAAAATGAACATTTGAAAAATCCGTAATTTAATAAACCACCAAGAAAAGTAACAATGCAGGCTACGAACCGATCACTGTAAATAGAACTGAAAACAAAAACAAGCCTTCTCTACCTTATGCGTCCCTCGCTCGCTCTCGCGCCTGTGTGTGTGTGCGTGCGTCTCTCTTTTGCGAGCCTGGAGCGCCTGTGTGTGTGTCTCTCTAGCGCGCTCCTGTGTGTGTGTGCCTGTCTCTCCCGCGCCTGTGTGTGTGTGCGTGCGTCTCTCTTTTGCGAGCCTGGAGCGCCTGTGTGTGTGTCTCTCTAGAGCGCTTCTGTGTGTGTGCGCGCCTCTCTCACACGTGCTCCTGTGTGTGTGTGCGGCTCTGTCTGTCTCTCGCTGCCTGTGTGTGTGCCTCTGTCTCTCGCGCTGCCTCTCTCTCTCGCGCCTGTGTGTGTGTGCGCGCGTCTCTCTTTTGCGAGCCTGGAGCGCCTGTGTGCGCTCCTCTCTCGCGCGTGCTCCTGTGTGTGTGTGTGTGTGCGCGCGTGCGCGCACGGCTCTCTCTGTCTCACGCTGCCTGTGTGTGTGCCTCTGTCTCTCGCACTGCCTCTCTCTCGCGCTGCCTCTGTGTGTGTGTCGCTCTCTCGCTCTCTCTCTTGCTCGCTGTACAGGAAATACACAGGGAGAGACTGAACATGTACAAACCGAAAGGGAACCTGGATTGTTCGTATACCGAGTGTGTGGTCATGAACCAAGGCAAAAGTTTGGCGAACTTTTTGGTCATAAACTGAGTTGTACGTGTACCGAGACGTTCGTGAACCGAGGTTCCACTGTGTATATCTATACATATTAATAAAAGGCAAAGCCCTCACTGACTCACTGACTGACTGACTCACTCATCACTAATTCTCGAACCTCCCGTGTAGGTGGAAGGCTGAAATTTGGCAGGCTCATTCCTTACAGCTTACTTACAAAAGTTAGGCAGGTTTCATTTCGAAATTCTACGCTTAATGGTCATAACTGGAACGTATTTTTTGTCCATATACTGTAGTGGAGGAGGCGGAGTCACATATCGCGTCATCACGCCTCCTACGTAATCACGTGAACTAAAAACAAGGAAGAGATTTACAGCACGAGTCAAACGCGGGAACGAAGGTAAATGAGTTTAATTTTTGAGTGTCTTTTAATACTGTGTAAGCATACATATTAACACATGTGCAATTAAACGTGTGCATTTACGGGGTGATTTCTCAGGCTTAAAAGCTCGCCTTTTATCAAACGCGGGAACAAAGGTAAATGACGTTGTTCACTGTCTTTTGATACTGTGTAACCATACATATTAACACATGTGCAATTAAACGTGTGCATTTACGGGGTGATTTCTCAGGCTTAAACGCTCGCCTTTTACTAAAAAGGTAAATGCAAAACTATTTTCAATCATTCTATGATCTGCTTCTCACAACTGAAGGCACCGTGGCTGATGGTAAATGACGTTAATTTTTGAGAGTCTTTTAATACTGTGTAAGCATACATATTAACACGTGCAATTAAACGTGTGCATTTACGGGGTGATTTCTCAGGCTTAAAAGCTCACCTTTTATCAAACGCAGGAACAAAGGTAAATCACGTTCTTCACTGTCTTTTAATACTGTGTAACCATACATATTAACACATGTGCAATTAAACGTGTGCATTTACGGGGTGATTTCTCAGGCTTAAAAGCTCGCCTTTTACTAAAAAGGTAAATGCAAAACTATTTTCAATCATTCTATGATCTGCTTCTCACAACTGAAGGCACCGTGGCTGATGTTACGTCACTTGCTGTCCAACCATAAGCGTTTCCTGGTAGGTAACCGGACACTCACTTCACTCCCTTTCGGGAATCGAACCTCTGAGGTTTTCTTTTGTTCTTAATTAAAATTTAAAAGCAATACTTCACCGCTGCTAAGCCCCTCTAGCGCTGACGTCCGAGGTTCGATTACCGTAAGCAAGTGCAGTGAGTGTGTAATTACATTCACGGCATTCGTAGTCTGATTCACAATCTGATTGTATGGGTGGTTAGCTACCAGGTAACGCTTATACTTGGCCACCAAGTCAGGTCGAAGTGATCACTCGAGTAAAGGCAGCTTCACAAAAAAACAGATCCTTAACAAACTGTTATTAGTATATTTTCCCTCAATTTAAAAAACGTTTTATTTTCTTCTTAATAAAAATTTAAAATCGGTACTTCGCCGGTGCGAAGCGCGTGGATTTGACCGACTGACACATATAGACATATTCATGAGTGCAGGTACTTTGAAAAGAAAGCACCGTGTAATTCTAAAGTTTAAATTAAGTTCATAGACCTACAAAAGGTTGCCATTGATTTGAGGCAAGATTGCTTTTCTTCTGTACAACTATACGTTGCATTCTCAAGAGTGTGCTTGCACGGCTTCAGATATATATATATATATATATATATATATATATATATATATGTATGTCTATATATAAATATGTAAGCTTATAAGTACTGCCTTACTTCTCTTTAAGAAAGGAAGATGTAATGATACTTGATTTAAACGATTCCATGTCTTCCTGGGTTTGCATAGCTTATTGTCAATATCTTTACACCTTTTTTTAAGACTTATTTACTGAAACGGGCTTTCACGAAAAAAGTTAGGGCTTTGCTACAGGATACACCCTCCACAAGTTAAGCAAGTACAAATAAAATATATATTTCTGTTTTATTTAAACCTTTTAAGTTCGTATGCATAGCCCCATTTGGCTGTTTAATTTTTTTTTTCTTTCTTCAGTAATATTTAATCTCCTTAAAGAAAAAGAACATATCCATTTTACTTTTTTTGTATCTCTTTAGTAATATTTTAGTGTAAAAGAATAACCCGTATTTAAACCTTTTATGTTACTTTATACATTTATTTTACACAATGTTGAAAAATTAATAAGAAAGCTACATATTTTGGCAGCTGCTGCTTTCATTTTCAATGAAATGAAAAAAGCTCTCCAAGAGAAAACGTCAATGAAGAAAAAAGTTTCTAAAAATCAGAAACCCTCATTTATAAAAGTTTGCTGCAGATGACTTAACTGAAAATAAATGAATAGTTCCTATGTGTATAATACATATTTATCTATTTTACTTATGCCTTTATTCCACCAACTTACAACATCTGAGGTACAATTTGTTACATTACTTTTGTTTTTTGCAGCACAGGCAGGTGAAGTGACTTCCTCAGGGTCACACAGTGGTGTCAGTACCAGGATTTGAACTGACAAGCTCCGGGTTTGCTGAAATATTACTGAAGAAAGAAAAAAAACGAAAACGGGCAAACGGGGCTATGCATACAAATGTCCATCCGTCCATTATCCAACCTGCTATATCCTAAATACAATCATGTTACGTTATTTTTAAAATGTTTCCTTTTTTTTTTTCATAACCTCCTACTACTTCTCATAACACACTACTTCTCCGCTGCGAAGCGCGGGTATTTTGCTAGTATATATATATATATATATATATATATATATATATATATATATATATATATATATATATATACAGTGCATCCAGAAAGTATTCCCAGCGCATCACTTTTTCCACATTTTGTTAGGTTACAGCCTTATTCCAAGATGGATTAAATTCATTTTTTTTCTCAGAATTCTACACACATAATGACAACGTGAAAAAAGTTTACTTGAGGTTTTTGCAAATTTATTAAAAATTTAAAAACTGAGAAATCACGTGTTTCGCCCTAATTCTGGGCTCATCAGGCGTACACACTCACTGCATATAGCCAAATCCGCGCGCTTCGCAGCGGCGAAGTACTGCTTTTAAATTTTTATTAAGAAGAAAAGAAAACCTTTTTTAATTGAGGGAAAATATACCAATAAAAATTTGTTAAGGATCTGTTTTTTTGTGAAGCTGCCTTTACACAGCCTCTCCGCTGTTTTATAAACGAATGCCATATAAGGCCGTCCTTTCTCCTTGCTTAGCGGTTCTGTATTGTTTTATTGTTCATTTATTACGATTGTTATAGTTATTGTGTAGCTATTTGAGACTCACTTTTCTGTTCAGGTACTTATTTCCTTTATGTAATCTGCGGATTCTCCGCTATTTTTTGTTCGTTTATTACGATTATAGTTATTTATTGATTCCCTTCTTTAGCTGACTGCCTGCTCATATAAGGCACTCTGCTGTTTTTTTGTGAAGCAGCCTTTACACAGGTTCTCCGCTGTTTTATAAACGAACGCCATATAAGGTCATCCTTTTTCCTTGCTTCGCCAAGGAAGCAGCCTTTTTATTTAATCCATGGGTTCTCCGCTGTTTTATTGTTCGTTTATTACAATTGTTATAGTTCTCTTTGTATACCACGTTGTCAGTTCAGCACTCCGGTTGTAATATGACCAAGCCGTGCAAGCTTACTGTTGAGAATGCAACGTATAGTTGTACAGGAGAAAAGCAATCTTGCCTCAAATCAATGGCAAACTTTTGTAGGTCTATGAACTTAATTTAAACTTTAGGTGTACACGGTGCTTTGTTTCCGAAGTACCTGCACTCATGAAAATGTCTGTATGCGTCAGTCGCTTCATATTCTTTTCCTACATTATCAATTGTGTATTGTGTTTTTTGAACAGGTTTGATTCATCGAAGTGATCACTCGTGCTGCGTTCAGTCAGTTCACGTGAGCCGCTCTCTTGTGTGATGTTGCGATGTCCACGGCTTTATTTAATGTTAGCTAAGACCCGGCACTTAAAAGTTTCTCGCTACAGCAATTTTAACTCCGTTACAAAGTGATCCAAAGTCTCGTTTATACCTCGTGTCTTCTCATTAAACTTGTATGTCGCGAATATGGTATTGCAAACGGCAGCGGGAGCGTTTCTATGAACTTAATTTAAACTTACGGTTTACACCGTGCTTTGTTTCCGCAGTAGCTGCACTTATGAATATGCTTGTATGCGTCACTCGCTCGCTTCTTATTGTTTCGCTGCCTTCTCAATTGTGTAATGAATGTTTTCTTCAGCGCTCTTTGGGGCTCTTCCTTGTTTTCTACGTACTGCGTTCACAGTCAGTTCACATGATTACGTGGGAGGCGTGATGATGCGATACGCAACTCCGCCTCCCACGGCCATCGAGCTGCAGTCTATTACAGTATATGGACAAAAAAGAGGTTCCAGTTATGACCGTTACGCGTAGAATTTTGAAATGAAGCCTGCCTAACTTTTGTAAGTAAGCTGTAAGGAATGAGCCTGCCAAATTTCAGCCTTCCACCTACACGGGAAGTTGGACAATTAGTGATAAGTGAGTCAGTAAGTCAGTGAGTGAGTGAGTCAGTGAGGGCTTTGCCTTTTATTAGTGTATATATATATATATATATATATATATATATATATATATATATATATATATATATCTATGTATGTATATTTTTACACACGTGCGACTAGGAGCGAGCTGAATGGACTAAGTGGAGGTGATTACCTGCCGGGCCAGGGGGTGGCGGGGTGCTCTAAACTTGTTTCTGTTAATTCTGCAGATCAAATACGGGAAAACCTGCCTGATTCTACACCACTTCCGGTTCCGGCTCCCAGACTGATGCCACTTCCGGCTCCGGCTCCCAGGCTGAAGTCACTTCCGGGTTACAAACTATAAATCCTCCATATTGCCAAACCGAGTTCAGTTCATGTTGGGAACTCAAACAAGCAACATCAGTTGTGAACTTTAAATCCTTTTGCAGCTAGGAACAATATACGGATGGCTGCCCCAAACCTTCTTTAGTGTGTTGAGATTTGCTATTTTACAATATATATATATATATATATATATATATATATATATATATATATATACTAGCAAAATACCCGCGCTTTGCAGCGGAGAAGTAGTGTATTAAAGAGGTTATGTAAACATATATATATACATAAACATATATACATATATATACATATCTACATATACACATATCTACATATACATATACAGTAATCCCTTGCTATATCGTGCTTCGCCTTTCGCGGCTTCACTCCATCGCGGATTTTATATGTAAGCATATTTAAATATATATCGCGGATTTTTTGCTGGTTCGCGGATTTCTGCGGACAATGGGTCTTTTAATTTCTGGTACATGCTTCCTCAGTTGGTTTGCCCAGTTGATTTCATACAAGGGACGCTATTGGCAGATGGCTGAGAAGCTACCCAACTTACTTTTCTCTCTCTGTCTCTTGCGCTGACTTTCTCTGATCCTGACATAGGGGGATTGAGCAGGGGGGCTGTTCGCACACCTAGACTATACGGACGCTCGTCTAAAAATGCTGAAAGATTATCTTCACGTTGCTACCTTCTGTGCAGCTGCTTCCTGAAGCGACGTACTGCACGGTGCTTCGCATACTTAAAAGCTCGAAGGGCATGTATTGATTTTTGATTGAAAAACAAACTCTGTCTCTCTCTCTTCTTTCTCTGCTCCTGACGGAGGGGGTGTGAGCTGCCGCCTTCAACAGCTTTGTGCCGCGGTGCTTCGCATACTTAAAAGCCAAACAGCCCTATTGATTTGTTTGCTTTCCTATCTCTTTCTGACAGGCTTTGCTCCTGATGCGCACTTCTTTGAAGAGGAAGATATGTTTGCATTCTTTTAATTGTGAGACGGAACTGTCATCTCTGTCTTGTCATGGAGCACAGTTTAAACTTTTGAAAAAGAGACAAATGTTTGTTTGCAGTGTTTGAATAATGTTCCTGTCTCTCTACAACCTCCTGTGTTTCTGCGGAAATCTGTGACCCAAGCATGACAATATAAAAATAACCATATAAACATATGGTTTCTACTTCGCGGATTTTCTTATTTCGCGGGTGGCTCTGGAACGCAACCCCCGCGATGGAGGAGGGATTACTGTATATACATATACACATCCACATATACATATGTATATATACATATCTACATATATATATATATATACATTTAAATATAGACATACATATATACATACATTCACATATATATATATATATATATATATATATATATATATATATATATATATATATATATACTGTATATATACATATCTACTTATTGGCTCCTGTATTTAGGATATAGCGGGTTGGATAATGGATGGATGGACATTTGTATGCATAGCCCTATTTGCCCGTTTTCGTTTTTTTTCTTTCTTCAGTAATATTTCAGCAAACCCGGAGCTTGTCAGTTCACATCCTGGTACTGACACCACTGTATGACCCTGAGGAAGTCACTTCACCTGCCTGTGCTGCAAAAAACAAAAGTAATGTAACAAATTGTACCTCAGATGTTGCAAGTTGCTGGAGTAAAGGCATAAGTAAAATAGATAAATATGTATTATACACATAGGAAGTATTAATTTATTTTAAGTCAAGTCATCTGTAGCAAACCTTTATAAATGAGGGTTTCTCCTTTTTAGATAGTGGAAACTGTTTCTTCTTCATTGAGGTTTTCTCTTGGAGAGCTTTTTTCATTTCATTGAAAATTAAAGCAGCAGCTGCCAAAATATGTACCTTTCTTATTAATTTTTCAACATTGTGTAAAATAACTTTATAAAGTAACATAAAAGGTTTAAATGCTGGTTATCCTTTTACACTAAAATATTACTAAAGAGATACAAAAAAAGTAAAATGCATATGTTCTTTTTCTTTAAGGAGATTTAATATTACTGATGAAAGAAAAAAAAAACTAAAACAGCAAAATGGGGCTATGCATACAAACTTAAAAGGTTTAAATAAAACAGAAATATACACTTTTATTTTTACTTGCTTAACTTGTGGAGGGTGTATCCTGTAGCAAAGCCCTAACTTTTTTTGTGAAAGCCCGTTTCAGTCAATAAGTCTTAAAAACAGGTGTAAAGATATTGACAATAAGCTACGCAAACCCACCAAGACATGGAATCGTTTAAATCAAGTATCATTACATCTTCCTTTCTTAAAGAGAAGTAAAGCAGTACTTATAAACTTACATATATATATATATATATATATATATATATATATATATATATATATATAGACATACATACATATACATATATAGATATAGATATATATATATATATCTATATCTATATCTGTATCTAAATCCCCGCGAAGTACTGCTTTTAAATTTTTATTAAGAAGAAAAGCTTTTTAAATTGAGGGAAAATATCCCAATAGCAATTTGTTAAGG
>NC_041400.2:66783965-66799204 GCF_900747795.2 Erpetoichthys calabaricus | reverse complement strand
TCCCACAGTCCAAAGACATGCAGATTAGCTGCACTGGCGATCCGAAACTGTCCTTAGTGTGTGGGTGTGTCTGTGTGCCCTGCGGTGGGCTGGTACCCTGCCCAAGGTTTGTTTCCTGCCTTGCGCCCTGTGTTGGCTGGGACCCCGTAGTTAGGATATATAGTGGATTGGATAATGGATGGATGGATAGTTACTCATTTTGATGTGCAGTCAGAAAGTGGGTGCTGTGCAGCCTTGTCCGTGCTTTACCAGTATGGGCAGTCAGATTTGTTGATTCGGGTGTTTTGAATACTGAAATCTGCATCTCCTGTGGCTCTTCATTATCAGCTCTCTTAACGGAAGTCCCTTGGATGGAGTGCGACACACTGTTTACTTCAAATGCATATTTTGCTGTTCATATTTTCATGAATATAGAAGTCGATTCTTTCAAGCTTAGGTCGACTCTTACACTATCACTGTAATGGTGAACAACAGACAGCACACACAGCACTTTCACCAATGTATCGTACACTTTTAATCTCACCCAATGATGTTTATCAATACCAATGTATAATCTGATGCTACAGAAAGGGGTTTTCCTTGCATCAGGTTATGATTATTTTTAAAACATGTAATGTGCTCTCTGCACATGTGACACACACATTTATAAGTCTAATAAGATTTTTTAGGAGACTTTGACTGTAGAAAGGTCATTGTAATCAGAAGCTTGCTGTCTGTCTGATCAGGTTAACAAGAGCATCTCTGATCTCTGCAGTTCAAAGTCACCGCTTCAACTCTGAGTGCCGCCTTCATGAGGCATTGGATTAGATTACAGATGTGACACTCAGTGAGCTGTCGAATTATTCCCACCAGGTTTTAAGCAAAATTAACTCAAGGTTGTCTCCAGATGTATATAATAGATGTCTGCCATCTGCAAGACTATTGGCAGGTTGGTTAGGCTGTTGCCCTGCCTAAGGGGTGCCTCACACCCCTTCTGTTATATTTGAGACTCTACATCATAACACTGTGTTTCCTCCCACTGTTGCATCCTGGTCTCCTTTTTGTATTTAGTATGACTGACATGTATTCTCTGTCTCATATTTTTGACAAAAGGAAGACAAGCATCTCTATGACAATAAATAAAATAAAAAATGCTTTAGATCCGAAACCCACTAGGAGCTCAGAACCTGCACACAAAACATTCAAGAACAAGAACTGCTGTACAAAAACATGTGGATGAGTTGATGGAATTTTTGATATTACTACTGATGATCCGAAAAAGGAAGATAAGCTGCCACCCTGTCCTGAACTCACAAGGGCTTGCGTTATCTACTTAGATAACATGATCACCTGCCTATTTCAACTAACCACTAATGTGTACAGTCATCATAGTGCTGAAAGCAAAAGCCAAAAAAATACAGCACAATATAGACATGACTTGTAAAAGTACTGTCAAAGAGCAAAACGATTAGTTGACACACAGTGGAGACAGTGTCAAAAAACAGAGTCTCACTTTTCTAAAAAGATCACAGGAGCTGACAATTTTGCATTGTCCATACATGAAGCCCACGTAATGGGAGACCAACAGTATTTTTTAAGTAGATTGTTGCTTTGTAATGTCCATCTAACAGATTTTGGCCACTTTAACAAGACACATGAACAAATGTATGAAACATTAGAAGTTGTGTGAGGAGGTGATTCAGTCCATCAAGCTTATTTGGAAAGTTAATACCCAAGATGTTTCAATACTTTTTAAAAGCAGTGAAAGTTTCTCCTTCAATTGCATGACGCAGTAATTTGCTCCGGATCCCATGACCCCTTGTATAAACAAGTGCTTCCCGTCTCCAGCTCCCTCAAGGCAGGACATTTCTGTTAATCCCGGGGCACACTTGTCGGCTATTCTTCTCTAGAGCTGCTTTGGTCAGAATTGTGCACGATGTTGCAGATGCAGTCTTGCTAATTTATTACAGAGGCTGTGCGTAATGTTCATAATTTGTATTCAAGCTAACATCTAATTAACCTTTTTAATTGCTTCTTTACATTGCCTGGACAATGAGACTGTCAATGTAAATGTAAATCTCTAAATCTTTCTCAGAGGTTTCATTCTATGGGTCAGTGCCATCCAACTTGTATTTATAATAAATTATTCTTTTACCCTAACATAAACCAGCTTGGCTACATTTGACTGTATAGTCCAGGTGTTCGCCCGATTTTGAAGATGATTCAGAAAGAAAAGATAACTGTGAATCAATTGAAAAAGTATGTAGTTTGTTTGCTGTTCTTGTATATAACAGAAACATCATCATCTCATATTATATCAGTCACACCACCTACACTGCAGAAGAGGTCATTCTCCTGAGGCTAAGCATGTTCAGGCCTGGGCAGCACTTGATGGGAGACTAACCAGGAAAAAGCTTGAGTTGCTATTGGGAGAGATGTTGGTGAGGCTAGAAGAGGGAGCACCTATCCTGTGGTCTGAATATGGATCCCAATGTCCCAGTTCAGTTATTGGGTCATTGTGCTGTAAAAATGGTGACGTCCTTCAGATGAGACGTAACACCGAGGTCCTGACTCTCTGTGGTCGTAAAAGATCCTTGGGTATCCTTCGTGTGCTGCCTAAATTGTCCACTACTACCAAGTCATTCTGCCCCCCTAGTCATCCCCTGTCTCTAATTATCTCTCTCTCTCACCACTTCACCGCCTAACAGCTAATGTCTGGTGAGTGTACTGCCACAAAAATGGCTGCCATGGCATCATCCAGGTAGATTCTGCACATTAGTGGTGGTTGAAGTGGCTCCATACTCATTGAAGTGCTTTGAGGAGTGAGAATAGTGCTATATACTGTAAATGTAAAGAATTATTACTATTATTATTAACCTTAACTTGATTATGTCTGTGTGTGTAACGCACTGATTGTCTGAAATCCTGAATATTCATAACCCAGTAGTATAGCTAAACATCAGGCAGCACCAGGGCCACATTTTGCTTTTGACTCTTGCAAAATTGATTTTTTTTAAATATGCCACCTAAATCTAATAGCATAGTCAAGAGTAAGAAGTGTATGGCAATCAGCACCTCCAGCTCATTGTGCTACCCAGCCTCCCAAAGAGTGGAGGGCAGGCTTGTAGAAAATGAGGGGACTATGAGTGCTTGACAAATACTAACACAGAATGATTGAGAAAAAAACAATATAAATGTAAAGAATTATTATTAATTACTATTATATAATAGATACATTACAATAAATAATAAGATACATTATCATGTACTGTATAATATTATCATTGTTGCGGAGGGCTGGAGCCTTTACTCGGCCGGGATGCTCAGAGTATGGAAGGACCGGGTGGGGGGGAGATGAGTATTTTAGCACAGTTTCTCCCCGGGGCCAACAGAGGATAGCCCCCTTGGGTTCCAGCAGGGCTATGGGTCATAAGCATGGGAGCTCAACCCTGCTGAGGCCTGTGGCCACCACAAGGGGGCACATGGAAGTTTTCCGGGCCCTATTTGGCAGCACTTCTGCCACACCCGGAAGTGCTGCCGGAAGAAGCTCGTTGGGCACCTGGAGTCCTTCCGGGTGCCCTATAAAGAGAGGCAGTCACCGCCACTCAACGGCCAGAGTTGGAAAAAAGAGGACAAAGCCTGAGGAGGAGTGGAAGTGGAGGGACTGGCGGCAGAGAAGGGACAGGACTGTGTTGTGTTTTGGTCATTTGTGCACTGAACTGTAGAAATAAACGCATGGGCTGGGTGCTAAACCTGTCGCCTGCCCGTCTGTGTCAGGGTTGGCTTCACATCATATATAATAGCGATAATACTATGCATATAATAGATATATGCCAGACACTAAGGTTACTACAGGAGTTAATGAAAGAGAGATGCCGCCTTTTACTTTCTGTGCTGGTGTAATTTAACTTCACGCTCCATAAGTTATTATTTGATTTAATCAGGCTATATGTATTTTCTTTACACTTGTGAATAGTTACTTTTTAACAGTATGCAAAAGCAGGGGTGAAAATGTCTAATTGAAGTGTTTGCTTTTAGTGTTAATGCAGTCGCTGGTAATTAAAGAGTATTGATGTGGGAAACACGTGTCGAGCACTGGATACCTTAGCTGGCTGCTCTGTTCTAATAATTTATTCCTTATTAGTGTTATTGTACTTTTGGAAGTGTGTGTGTTAAAGGTCTGCCGTTAAATAAACCTAGATTAGAAGTCTAATCTTAATATTATAATTGTATTAAAGCAAATTACATATTGAAAAGCATTTGTAAAATCAGCTCAGTTATGCTTAATGCCGGTTCAACTGGAGAAATGTACAAATTTATCAAACTATTTTTTGACATACCATGGTTTACTTATATACTTGGGAAAATACACAGAAAAGCCTTAAAGAAACCACCACACTATATACACTCACTGAGCAAATTATTCGGCACACTCCACTGATACTGGCTAGGGCCTCCTTTTGCTCTCAAAGCAGCCTTTGTTGTTCATGGCATGCATTCCACAAGATGTTACAACCATTCCTTTGAAATTCTGGCCCATGCTGACATGATTGCATCACACAATTTCTGCAGATTTGTCAGCTGCATGTTCGTACTGTAAATCTCCTGATCTACCACATCCTAAGGGTGTTCTACTGGATTCAGACCCGGTGAGTGGCAAGGCCACTGAAGAACACCGAACTCCTTGTCATGTTCATGAAATCAGTTTGACATGACTTTTGTTTTGTGGCGTGGTGCATCATAGTGCTTGAAGTAACCATCCAAAGATGAGTAA
Organism: Erpetoichthys calabaricus; assembly: GCF_900747795.2. Lineage (NCBI taxonomy): Eukaryota > Metazoa > Chordata > Cladistia > Polypteriformes > Polypteridae > Erpetoichthys > Erpetoichthys calabaricus. The sequence continues at coordinate 66,794,451 of NC_041400.2, read as the reverse complement.
ATTGTAGTTTTGAAGGGATGCACATGGTCAGCAACAATTCTCAAATAGGCTGTGGAATTCAAGTGATGGTTGATTCATGTTAACGGGTTCAAAGTTTGCCAAGAAAATATTCACCATCACACCTGCACCACCAGCCTGGACTGTTGACAGAAGGCAGGTGTCGAGTATGAATTCATGCTGTTGGTGTCAAATTCTGATGCTACCATCTGTGAGTTTAAGCAGGAAATGAGTTTCATCAGACCAGTCATTAGCTGTCCAGGTTTGGTGGCCCACTACAGCCTCAGCTTTCTGTTCTTGTCTGACACGACTGGAACCCGATGTGGTCTTGTGCTTTTGTAGCCCATCGGCCTCAAGGTTCAACATGTTGTGCATTCTAAGATGCTTTTATTTGCTCCTTACAGTTGTACAGAATGGTTATTATATGAGTTATCAGAGCCTTTCTGTCATACTGAACCTGTCTGGCCATTCTCTTCTGACCTCTCTCATCAACAAGACATTTCTGTCTACAGAACTGCTGCTAGCTGGACATTTTTTATTTTTGCACTATTTTGAGAAAACTCTATGAGACTATTGTGCATGAAAATCCCAGGAGATCAGCAGTTACAGAAACACTCAAACCAGCTTGTCTGGCATCAACAATCAGTCGAAATCACAACACATTTTCCCCATTGTTGGTGTTTGATGTGAACATTAATTGAAGGTCCTGACCTGGATCTGTATGATTTTATACACTGCACTGCTAACACATGATTGGCTGATTAGATAATTGCATGGATAAGCAGGTGTCCAGGTATATGTGAGTACATACAAAAAAGTTTCATCAAAGAGCCATTACTAGTGATAAATGAACCCCGTGGAGTTCACTTTGCTGTGAGTTTGTCAAAATCATGGAAATGTTTAGGAATTTCACTGAACTCCACACAATATATTAAAGTTAAATGGGAAAGGAGGAAGGGACTAAACTTATTTTGAGTGAATTATAATCGTGCATTGGTCTTTTAAGTGTCCTTGAGGGCTATGGAAGCATTCAACAACTATGCTAGACTCATTATTGTGGCCAGAAAGTGACCTCTTTTGTGAGGCAAAAATGCTAACAACTGTGCCACCATGCCTCAAACAAAAAAAGACACAAATGAAAAGAATACAACAAATACAACAAATGAACACAAACAAGAACTCATTACAAAAATATAGATAATTGCGCTCATGGAGTTCCAGTCTTGGAACACACATTTGCATGGGCTTGGCTCATTGTATTATCTGAAGGCGGCTGTAATGCTATTTTTGTATCACATGTATCTGTGCAGATGCTTTGCATATTTTACTTTTATCAAGAAGAAATAAATCCCTTTTAAACAGTAAAAAATCTTTTGTAATTTTTATTTCATTGGGTCTGATTGTGTTCCATGGGAGGGGGTGGAGCCCCTTTAAAGCTTGTTTTGACTCCAACTAGCGACACATGGCTAATTATGCATGTAAATTAGCCATGAGGCGCTGCTCTGCCAGCTCACACAGATCAGTGTGACATATCCAGTGACAGTACTCTTAATATTTTCATTATGGTCAGCTAATGTACTCCTCAAATAAAAAAACTTCAAGCTATTCAGTTTTTCTTTTTAAAAACACATACAGAGAGGAAATTCAGCAGGAGTATTGATTGGGTTGTCACATTACCCATGTATGAAGCAGATCAGAAACAATTTTACAGTAGGCCGTCACACATGTGCACATGGAAGGTAGTCTAAGGGCTTAAGTGGGGATAAGATGCAGAGCCAAGGGTTGATGAATGGTATTAATGCCTTTTCTAACTCTTCCACAGATCACCAGAAGGAAAGCCCAGCTAAGACTCCACCCACTTCCACTGATACATCACACCCTCCTGCAGACCTCATTTCCTCCTAAGATCCTACCCCTTCCTGTCCTCCTCCTATAAAACCCGGACCTTCAATCTCCTATTTAGCCATTATTTTTGGCTCAGTCCTTCGTGACTACTCATTTTCTCATTTGTTTGCGTGTTGGAGAGATTATACGGGTTGGAACCCCCAAACCTTTATCATTCTCTGTTTCTTTCACAAAGCATATGTGAATATTCACCACATGGATGCTACAGCACTGTGATGTCGTGCTGGCCTCGTAAAGCATCATGGGACACGGGTGAAAAAATGTTCATGTAAACCAGCCACACAACAAATCTCCAGGAAAATATCTGGCAAACAAAGTCACCGGTGAAGATAGCATATCACTGTAAAAAGCAGTTTTGCCAATCAACACAGTCATTACTTATAAGAGGTTAGAGACAAACGCTCCTATAGTCTCCTCTCTGTTTACTTCCCTTACTTTATAAAGCATTATTTGTATGCAGTGTCCCACACAAACCCCATAATCGAGGTCAGCTTTCTACTGGTAAACAACAACCACCAAGTCAACGTGATCACATATCAGTCATGCAAAGCCGAGGCAGAGTGACCACCTTGGATTCCTGGAACAATTCAAGATTACCAGCCAAGCAATTTCATGATGGACAACAAAAGCGAAAAAATAAAAAAGGTAGAAAAAAAGCACAACATGCACTCACCTGGATGACACACTTACAACCTGTATTTTCGTACTGAAATCGCGTAGCGTTTATGATATACAGTGCATCCGGAAAGTATTCACAGTGTATCACTTTTTCTACATTTTGTTATGTTACAGCCTTATTCCAAAATGGATTAAAATTAATTTTTTTCCTCAGAATTCTACACACAACACCCAATAATGACAACGTGAAAAAAGTTTACTTGAGGTTTTTGCAAATTTATTAAAAATAAAAAAATTGAGAAAGCACATGTACATAAGTATTCACAGCCTTTGCCATGAAGCTCAAAATTGAGCTCAGGTGCATCCTGTTTCTCCTGATCATCCTTGAGATGTTTCTGTAGCTTCATTGGAGTCCACCTGTGGTAAATTCAGTTGATTGGACATGATTTGGAAAGGCACACACCTGCCTATATAAGGTCCCACAATTGACAGTTCATGTCAGAGCACAAACCAAGCATGAAGTCAAAGGAATTGTCTGTAGACCTTCGAGACAGGATTGTCTCGAGGCACAAATCTGGGGAAGGTTACAGAAAAATGTCTGCTGCTTTTGAAGGTCCCAATGAGCACAGTGGCCTCCATCATCCGTAAGTGGAAGAAGTTCAAAACCACCAGGACTCTTCCTAGAGCTGGCCGGCCATCTAAACTGAGCGATCGGGAGAGAAGGGCCTTAGTCAGGGAGGTGACCAAGAACCCGATGATCACTCTGTCAGAGCTCCAGAGGTCCTCTGTGGAGAGAGGAGAACCTTCCAGAAGAACAACCATCTCTGCAGCAATCCACCAATCAGGCCTGTATGGTAGAGTGGCCAGACGGAAGCCACTCCTTAGTAAAAGGCACATGGCAGCCTGCCTGGAGTTTGCCAAAAGGCACCTGAAGGACTCTCAGACCATGAGAAAGAAAATTCTCTGATCTGATGAGACAAAGATTGAACTCTTTGGTGTGAATGCCAGGGTCACGTTTGGAGGAAACCAGGCACCGCTCATCACCAGGCCAATACCATCCCTACAGTTAAGCATGGTGGTGGCAGCATCATGCTGTGGGGATGTTTTTCAGTGGCAGGAACTGGGAGACTAGTCAGGATAAAGGGAAAGATGACTGCAGCAATGTACAGAGACATCCTGGATGAAAACCTGCTCCAGAGCGCTCTTGACCTCAGACTGGGGCGACGGTTCATCTTTCAGCAGGACAACGACCCTAAGCACACAGCCAAGATATCAAAGGAGTGGCTTCAGGACAACTCTGTGAATGTCCTTGAGTGGCTCAGCCAGAGCCCAGACTTGAATCCGATTGAACATCTCTGGAGAGATCTTAAAATGGCTGTGCACCGACACTTCCCATCCAACCTGATGGAGCTTGAGAGGTGCTGCAGAGAGGAATGGGCAAAACTGGCCAAGGATAGGTGTGCCAAGCTTGTGGCATCATACTCAAAAAGACTTGAGGCTATAATTGCTGCCAAAGGTGCATCGACAAAGTATTGAGCAAAGGCTGTGAATACTTATGTACATGTGATTTCTCAGTTTTTTTATTTTTAATAAATTTGCAAAAACCTCAAGTAAACTTTTTTTCATGCTATCATTATGGGGTGTTGTGTGTAGAACTCTGAGGAAAAAAATGAAATTAATCCATTTTGGAATAAGGCTGTAACATAACAAAATGTGGAAAAAGTGATGCGCTGTGAATACTTTCCGGATGCACTGTAGTTTGTCTTGGCCTATTGAATAATAATAATAATGAAAGAAATGAAATGAATAAATGAAAGGAATGAAAGCCACAACAATACCAGTAGTGATAGAAGCCCTTGGAATTATAAAGAAAGGAATTGAGAAATATAGCCAACATATCTCAGGTAACATCAAAATACAAGAATTACAGAAGATCACAGTACTTGGAACATGTCGTATCCTAAGAAAGTCACTATCCATTAAATAGATTTCTACCTCATTCTAACCCTAGGCCCAAGGAATGGACCCGATTATTATGTCATATTATGGCATGAACTCAAGTGGACTAATAATAATATAATAACAATAATAACTATACTATATACTAGGTGTATGGACTGTTTTAGTAGACCTTTACAACTGCCATGCATTTCACTGGCGTTCTGCTCTGTTTAAATAACAACAGTACAGAAGCTGCCGTCTTGAAGTTGCATTTTTCAGTAGTTCGTCATGATCATAAAATCAAATTTAGCTAGCCAAATAACTGCCATAGAAACAGACAAAGTTTTCTGAACAATTGGTAAGCTATAGTGCAAGAAGCTTCTGAAAGTAATAAAATCAAATCAGAGTCGAGTGTATTAATGAAAATAAATAACTGCTATTAAAACAGGCCAGGTGAGTAGTTGGAAGTTAATATTACCCCACTGGGACATGTTAACATAAACAAGACAGGAACGTCCATAATTCATCCATTTTTCTTTTCTTTCTACTGCAAAATCAATTATCGCAGTTAAGGATTTAAGACCAATGATGTCTGGTGCCAAAGTTAATAGTTCTATAAGACTGAGAATAAATTCTACATTGACAGTTGAGAAACTTTCTCTTGTTTTAAGTAAAAGAAATGTTTTATTTTTATTATTTTTTAAGAGAAAGGTCCAGTTCTCCTATATAATGTATCCCAGTTTTTCTATAAAGAGATTAATGACAGGAGCCACTGAAGGACAATAAAAAACAGAGTGGTTAACATGAGAGCCACCAGGGGGGAGTAACACTTTTACCTATGACAGATGTGCAGCCATCCATTCATTTTCCACCACTTATCTGAAACCGGGTCGCAAGGGTAACAATCTTAGCAGAGAGGCCTACATTTATTTCCCCACTTGCCAACTCATACTGTTGGGATCCTAAGGTGTTCTCAGGCCATCTTGTAGATATAATGCTCTCAGTGAGCCCTGGGTCTCCCATCTCGTGGTAAAACCTCCAAAGAGAGGGGTCCAAGAGTTATCCGTATCAGATGCCTGAACCACCTCTATTAGCTACTCTCAATTCCGAGGGTCAGCGTCTCTACTTCGAGCCTCTCCTGGACCTCTGCTCTTCTTACCCCAATTCTAAAGGAGAGCCCAGCCACTCTGCAGGGAAAGCTCATTTTGGCCACTTGTACCCACAACCTCATTTTTTCAGTCATTACCCAAAACTCATGACCATAGATGAGGGCAGGGACGTAGATCAACTGGTATATCTGGAGCTTCACTTTGTGACTCACGTTCTATGGATCAGTACTTCAACAACATAACTTTGCTGTCGGTCTCATCTGTCATCTTCCCCTCACTCGTGAAGAACAAGATCCCAAGGTACTTAAACTCCTCCACTTGAGGCAGTAACTCACCTCCCACTCGGACACGAGAGTCCACCATTTTCACCACGGCCTCAGATTTGGAGGTGCCAATCCTCATCCCTGCCGCTTCACTCTCGGTCACAAACCGTCCCAATGCATGCTGGGGATCCCAGCCTGATGAGCAGTGATGCAGTTTTAAGGCCATTGAACTGGACCCCTCCCTGGCTGAGCCTTGATATCCTGTCCATGAAAATCTCAAACAGGATAGGAGACAAAGCACAGCCCAGGAGGAGTCCCACACCTACTGGAAATGGTGCTCCTGATTTTCTGAATTTGTGGCCATAGCTCTCACTTTGATTAAACAGCCCTTATTTGTAGCCCTGGAACCCCATACTCTCCCAGTACCCCCCACAGAATCCCTCGGGGACCACGGTAATATGCCTTCTCTAAGACCATGAAACACAAGTAGGCTGACTGGGTGTACTCCAGTACCTTGCAAAAGTATCCCCACCTGTGATCAGTCCACAAATTTTACTCAGTAAGAAACCCCCCCACTGAAAGGTTGCTCTCTGTGATATATATATATATATATATATATATATATATATATATATATATATACAGACTCTGGCCCCCCCTTCCAGTCGCAACGTATGGGTTCTACAAAGAATGACTGGATGCTGTACTTTAATGTTTCATTCCCCAAATGTACTGGCAGGCAAGTGTTAACCTCAAGGCTTTATAAAGCTTTTAAATCTGACATACAGCCAACTCACAGCTCAGTGCAAGTAAGTGGAAATAACAGTTAAAGGAAAGAATTCCAAGGCGCTTCAGCAAGTCATCAGAGTGACAGCTCGACTGAGTGTCACACCCACAGGCTGACAGATTAATCAGATAATGACAGTGACAGCTTCCACTTGCTGAAACGTTTTGCGCCAGTTTGTTTCTGCCTCTTTTCTAACTTGATCTAAACAAAAGCCTGTTATAAAATCACTTGACCATTTCAATGGGAAAATGACTCATCCACTGGTCTCCTATTTTCCCAGGCTAAAATTAAACTGGGAATTTGATTAGATTAGGTTATTACTTTATTAATCCCATGGGGAAATTTCTATGCATACAGCAGCAGAAACATAAAAAAACAAGAATACAGACTAACAGGTGAGATAATACAGCCAAGCCATCAATCAATCAATCAATAAATAAATAAAAATAAAGAAATGTACAGTGTCTTGTGAAAGCACTCATCCTCCTTGGTGCCTGTCCCTTCCCATCGCAATAAAACCTGGAATCATTTTGGATTTTCATTTGGATTTTATGTTATGGATTTAACAATAAAGTCCAAATTGTTGAAGTGGAATGAAAACATAATACCTTGTATATATTGTAATGGACAGCACACGTGGACTGGCATCCCAACAGAGACTGAACAGGGACCCTTACCCAGCTGGGTAGGATTGGAGATGAGTACTGCTGAACATTTTCTCCCCCAATACACCAGATGGCAGTAATCCTGGGTTTGGACTCCCTCAAAAACACCTGCAGGGTGTGCTGGGATCTGTAGTCCTGTGAAGCAGCCCTGTTGGGTTATGTGGGGGCCGTGAGGCAGAGCTGCTGGGATTCATAGTCTGTACTTTCCAGGACTTCTGGTCAACCTGGAAGTGCTTCCAAAAGGCTATGCCCTATGCCAGACGTACTACGGGTTATCAAGTACAAAAAAGTAACCCAATCTTAGCCAGGCGAGTCAGAGTCGGGTGGAAGAGTACAAAGCTTGCCTGTGTCGTGAAACTGGGAGTCCTGAAATCACAGGTACCAAAACATGTTCAAAATTTGCCCACTATTGGGGGGAAAACGCATTGAAAAACCCTGACTAGAAACCTAAAGGGCAGAGAAAAATCTTTGTAAAATAAAAAAGGTTTATTTGCCAAATGGCTCAGTAATACACAAAGCTCCACAAAGCACAAGGAACGGCCTGAAAGGGCACTACGATTCACAGTGAACAAAGTGCCAAAACAGAATCCAAAAATCATGGTCATAAAACAGAGCAGAGGTTAGAAAAAAATCAATAAACAAAGTCCCAATACAGAATCCAATAGGCATAGTCAAAAACAGAGTACAGGGTCGAAAATCCAGAAAACACACAGCAAAAGCAAAAGAATAGAAACACATGTAACACTCTACTCCCAAGTGCATTCACAATGAACCGCTAGGAACTATGGGAGGCCCTTCCTTAAATAGGGTGGAGGGCTGTTCCTGGCGGTGACTGGCAGGTGGCCCCACCCCTTGCAGAGCCACCCACAAAACACAAGGGTCATAACCTAGGCCACACCCTTTCCTAAAACACACATAGAAAAATGTACATTATAAACCAAAAAAAAAACATTAATAGAAATAAAATGATACAAAATTAGAACATTAGAACACTCTAGATGAGAACAGGCCATTCAGCCCAACAAAGCTCATCAGTCCTATCCACTTATTTCTCTCTATTATAAAAAAAAAATCTTGGGATGGAGACGAGACGTGATCAAGACAATTTGACGTCCCGCGAGAGACACTTTAACGTCACACGAGACAAGGCAATGAAACAACATTTAAAACAAGTTCACTGACGTCTAACCTAGCAGTTGTTGGAATACTTTTGGCAGACAGACATTATGTACTCCCAGCTCTTAAAACAACGACAAGCGACAAGCAGAACATGCAGCTCGTCAGAAGCAGATGATCCGACCGCTTCTTTTTAGCGTGCGTTCACACCAAACCCCCCAAACCCGCCCCCCCCCCAAGCTTCACAATGCAAGCGGCAGAGACACGAAGTGGCAAAAGCACAGCTCCTGTACAGGCTTTTAAATGATCGATGGGCAGCACAACAGGCAGAACATTCAGCTCGCCAGCAGCAACAAGCCAGAAGATGATCCAACGGCATCTCCTTAGCGTGCGTTCACGTGATCGAAACTCAGCTCCCCAGCAGTAGCAGCAGCAGAAAGACAGCAGTTGAACGAACGGCATCTCCTTAGCATGAGTTCCCCCTTCACAATGCGATCAGCGTTATACACCCTGCGAGAAAGAGATTTAACCACACCCGGGATCGGAAATACCAAGTACAAGTATTGTTTTTAAAAAAAATTTTAAAGTAAAAGTGAAAATAATGCATATGTAACAATTCCCATGAAAATAACAATCTCTTTAAATTGGATATCCGGTAAACCAAACCCGGTGGTGGGTGAGCGAAGTGAGCAGGGGACGGAGCCCCCTAGTCTTCCAAAAAACCATTAAGTCAAGTTTTGAAAGTCCCTAAAGTCTTACTGTCTACCACACTACTTGGTAGCTTTTTCCAAGTGTCTATCATTCTAAAGAAAAACTTCCTAATGTTTGTGTGAAATTTCCCCTTATCAAGTTTCTAACTGTGTCCCTGTGTTCTTGATGAACTCATTTTAAAATAACAGTCTCGATCCACTGGAGTAATTCCCTGCATAATTTTAAACACTTCAGTCATGTCACCTCTTAATCTTCTTTTGCTTAAACGATAAAGTCTCAGCTCTTTTAATCTTTCCTCATAATTCATCCCCTGTAGCCAGGAGACCAACACTGCACACAGTACACCAGATGAGGCCTCACTTGTGTGTTATAAAGCTTGAGCAGAACCTCCTGTGACTTGTACTCCACACATCAAGATGCTATATAACCTAACATTCTATTTGCCTTCTTAAACACTGTCGGGAAGTTGATAGCATAGACTCCACTATGAATCCTAAATCCTTCTTATAAGGTGTACTCTCGATTTTCCGACCGCCCGTTGTGTATTCAAACCTAACATTTTTACTTCCTATGTGTAATACTTTACATTTACTGACATTAAGTTTCATCTGCCACAAATCTGCACAAGCCCGCATGCTATCCAAGTCCCTCTGTAATGATATAACAGATTCCAAATTACCTGCTAATCCACCTATCTTGGTATCATCTGCAAACTTAACCAGCTTGTTACTTATATTCTTATATAAATCATTTATATTTATTAAAAATAGCAGCAGCTCTAGCACTGGCCCCTGTGGACACAACTCTTAACATCGGCCAATTCTCAAGAGGTTCCTCGCACCATCACCCTCTGCTTCCTGTGTCTGAGCCACTTCTGCACCCATCTAAAAACATCACCCTGAACTCCCACTTCTTTTAATTTGAGGCCCAACCTCTCACGTGGCACCTTATCAAATGCTTTCTGAAAGTCAAGATAAATAATATCATATGCTCCACTTTCATCGTAATCTTTTGTTGCCTCCTCATAGAATTCCACAAATTAAACACAACAAACAAGAAATACAACTGAACAACACCCAGGGGGAAATTGCTGGCTGAAACATAACAGCCTAGAGGAAGGGAAGACGAAGGGAAATGATTGGTGTGAGAATTGTAAGCTATTTGAATATAAATAAACCCTTTTAGTATATAATGTCTCATTTCATTTGTTAATTGCTGCTTTCTTGCCATTGTCACTGGAATACTATCCAAGTAGCACTTCAGAGGGTGTAGTAACACAGTCTATGCCAACTCTGCTTTAAGACAGACAGACTGTGGGTTTTCAAGTAAGCAACAGAAATTGGGACACCTGTGCAAATTGTTTGCTTCAATGTG